>NC_069507.1:282145327-282147827 GCF_027579735.1 Bombina bombina | reverse complement strand
TATAGCACGCCTCAAATTACCCAGGAACAGGTCGATGCCCCTCTCAGGGAGGTGCACCCCATCCCTCCTGTAGAGGCTTCTCCCAGCCGTTGTGATGTTCCCATGTTCCACAACAAACCCTACTGAATGCGCTAGGACAAAAATCCTAACCTCCCTGTTCAGTTTCTTTCGACCTGAAAGGCCACCCTGTGGGCTGCACATGGCACCACTCAATTCTGGGGATGCTATTGGCCACCCTATCTTAACATTGGGATCCATGTCTGGAAAGTGTACAAATCAGACTGAATCACCCCACTGAGCAGTTTGCACGGCAGGAGCCCCATATCACTACCATGTGCGTGAATGATCATAACTTGGGGTTTGTCCCACCTGTGCAATGCCCCGTGCAGCAACCCAGGCAGATCCTGCCAACTCAAACCCCTACGACCTAGCCACCAACAGTGACCTAATGGGGGGGGACGACCCAGTTGTTGCCCGTCAAGGCTTGCGATCGCTCTCAGCTCCGCCCAGTGAATGTAGGAGTGACCCATGATCAGCAGTCTCAGTGGACAATCTCTTGGCCCTGTAAAGAAACAACAGTTAACTGGGAACATCGCAACATAAGAAAACCAAACATTCATATTGTTAATGGCCTAACATACAACATGTATCTCTTAGACCTCCATCTCCCCAACGCCCTTAATGTGGTCGGCAGACCAACACAAACCCGCGGCAGCGGAAGACGCTCCAACCCTGAAGGAGTGGGGGCAATGACCCTTGGGTCAAGGCCCGCTTTCCATGCTGCCCAGCTCAGGCCTCTCCTGCATTGACATCTGGTCAACGGGGAACCGTCCTCGTGAACCAGAAATTGTAATGGACCCTCCGGATCACGTCCATATAGGTCCTGAGCAACCTGGCTGGGCAACAAACTGGGCCCACGTGGCGGGTTAAAATGTCCACCTCCTTTCCCTTCTTGGTCTGTCTTTGATCTGGAGAGGAAAATTAGATCAGATGACTCGTCGTTCTTGACATGAGGAGGCCTACAGACCCCCGGGCTTGTACCACCCTAAGTGCCCCGTGAAAAAAACAGCCCAAAGGCAGCGGAGAACGGGTACCCTTGTTGGCATGAGAACCCACCACAGGCACAGTTTGACACAGGAACCAATCTCTTGATGGTAACGGGCTCCCTAACGTCCCTTGTTCTGGGCACCATACGCCCCCCAGCCCCTCAACACCTGCCCGACCAGGAAGGTTCTTGAAGAGCCGAGAGGCCATAAATTTACAGAAGAAGGACCCGGCAGTCAGCCGAGATCCGACGGACCCTTTAGAAAAAACCCCATTACCTTTAAGCTCGTTGATCCGTCCCTAAAGACCCCATTGGACAACACCTCAAGATGGCCGGCTCGTCCTATCACAGAAGGTGATCTATTTAGACCAATGCTTCACCTAAGCGGTCCAAGTAGAGAGGGCCAGCGAAGAATGGATCATGGCAATCAAAAATCACCCACCGGCGCTACCTGCCATGAATAATAGGAACAAACTGCTCCGTTAATGTCCGCCTGAGGAGCCAACGCATAGAATGCTTTCCATTGAAACGAAAGAGCGCGTCAGAAATTCTATTCTGGACGCCGGTTGCAGACACTTCAGCACCAGCATGCGAGGGTACCGCACTACCGCGGGAGATCCCCACGAGAGCATGTTAACAACAACATGACGCTCTTGTTATCCATCCAGAACATGACCTCCTGATCCCTTAGCTGCTCACGCTAGACCTCAAAGGCAATAATAATGGGGGGGGGGGAGCTCTAACAGGCTAAACTTCTTAACGAGCCCCTTAGAACCCATGACCGAGGCCATGGGCCGGCACTCCAGTGACCGGGCAAGAAGGACCCCCACCCGTGAGACCCTGTCGCATCAGTAAACAACTGAATTACCATGTTGGAAGGAACAGACTTCGACCATGAGCAGATCTCATTAAAAATGGTTCAAGAATTGTCCCCATACTGCCAAGTCATCGAACATTTCTGCCATTACACAAAACTCACTCGCTTGTGACCGCTCGCCACACGACGCCCTTCGAGGCGCCGAAGAAAATTTCTGCTTATAGGAATAATCCCACCGGCGAAATTCAGAAGAATCAGCATGGTCTGGAGATCCTTCATGGAACCAACAAAGGATCCGATTTCCCGAACCGTACCAACCATACGGGCAATCGTATCTCGTAGCAAATGACGCTGCATTAACAAATGAGTCAATCTTGATACCCAAAAAGGTAAGGCACGTGCAAAGGCACTGGGCCTTACCCTCCGCCAGGGACACCAATTCTGGCCAGCAAAATCAAATCACTTTCATCAGGAAAGCACACACAGCGTATCCAGCATATCCAAACAGCAGGACATCGTCCAGGCAATGTGCCAGGCCATCAAAACAGCAATCACTGAGATGGCCCAGTGTAAGAAGCTCTGAAGGCTTCAAAAATGAGCACATGATATAAAACAGCTCATAGGCAAGCTTTTGTCCA
>NC_069507.1:282132827-282135327 GCF_027579735.1 Bombina bombina | reverse complement strand
AGACACACACACACTACATAGCATACACTTACACATGCACATACACACACACTACATAGCATACACTTACACATGCAGATACACACACTACATAGCATACACTTATACATGCAGATACACACACACAAACTACATAGCATACACTTATACATGCAGATACACACACACTACATAGCATACACTTATACATGTAGATACATACACACACTACATAGCATACACTTATACATGCAGATACACACACACACACACTACATAGCTTACACTTATACATGCAGATACACACACACACTACATAGCATACACTTATACATGCAGATACACACACACTACATAGCATACACTTACACATGCACACACACACTACATAGTATACACTTATACATGCAGATACACACACACTACATAGCATACACTTACACATACACACACACACTACATAGCATACACTTATACATGCAGACACACACACATTACATAGCATATACTTATACATGCAGACACACACACACTACATAGTATACACTTATACATGCAGATACACACACACTACATAGCATATACTTATACATGCAGACACACACACACTACATAGTATACACTTATACATGCAGATACACACACACTACATAGCATACACTTACACATGCAGATACACACACACTACATAGCTTACACTTACACATGCAGATACACACACACAAACTACATAGCATACACTTATACATGCAGATACACACACACTACATAGCATACACTTATACATGCAGATACACACACACACACACTACATAGCTTACACTTATACATGCAGATACACACACACACTACATAGCATACACTTATACATGCAGATACACACACACTACATAGTATACACTTATACATGCAGATACACACACACACTACATAGTATACACTTATACATGCAGATACACACACACTACATAGTATACACATATACATGCAGATACACACACACTACATAGTATACACTTATACATGCAGATACACACACACACTACATAGCATACACTTATACAGGCAGATACACACACACACTACATAGCATACACTTATACATGCAGACACACACACACACACTACATAGCATACACTTATACATGCACATACACACACACTACATAGCATACACTTACACATGCAGATACACACACACACTACATAGCTTACACTTATACATGTACATACACACACACTACATAGCTTACACTTATACATGCACATACACACACACTACATAGCATACACTTATACATGCACATACACACACCACATAGCATACACTTATACATGCAGATACACACACACTACATAGCATACACTTATACATGCAGATACACACACACACACACTACATAGCTTACACTTATACATGCAGATACACACACACACTACATAGCATACACTTATACATGCAGATACACACACACTACATAGTATACACTTATACATGCAGATACACACACACACTACATAGTATACACTTATACATGCAGATACACACACACTACATAGTATACACATATACATGCAGATACACACACACTACATAGTATACACTTATACATGCAGATACACACACACTACATAGTATACACTTATACATGCAGATACACACACACTACATAGCATACACTTATACATGCAGATACACACACACTACATAGCATACACTTATACATGCAGATACACACACACTACATAGTATACACTTATACATGCAGATACACACACACACTACATAGCATACACTTATACATGCAGATACACACACACACTACATAGCATACACTTATACATGCAGATACACACACACTACATAGCATACACTTATACATGCAGATACACACACACTACATAGCATACACTTATACAGGCAGATACACACACACACTACATAGCATACACTTATACATGCAGACACACACACACAAACTACATAGCATACACTTATACATGCAGATACACACACACTACATAGCATACAAATATGCATGCAGATACACACACACTACATAGCATACACTTAGACATGCACATACACACACACTACATAGCATACACTTATACATGCACATACACACACACTACATAGCATACACTTACACATGCAGATACACACACACACTACATAGCTTACACTTATACATGCACATACACACACACTACATAGCTTACACTTATACATGCACATACACACACACTACATAGCATACACTTATACATGCACATACACACACCACATAGCATACACTTATACATGCACATACACACACCATACACACACACTACATAGCTTACACTTATACATGCAGATACACACACACACTACATAGCATACACTTACACATGCAGATACACACACACACTACATACAATACACTTATACATGCAGATACACACACACACACTACATAGCTTACACTTATACATGCAGATACACACACACTACATAGCATACACTTACACATGCAGT
>NC_069507.1:282081084-282132329 GCF_027579735.1 Bombina bombina | reverse complement strand
ACGCAGCCCATATACTGAATTCTACACAGCTTTGCCTAATGTTAGCAGCCCATATACTGAATTATACACAGCTTTGCCTAATGTTAGCAGCCCATATACTGAATTCTACACAGCCTTGCCTAATGTTAGCAGCCCATATACTGAATTCTACACAGCTTTGCCTAATGTTAGCAGCCCATATACTGAATTATACACAGCTTTGCCTAATGTTAGCAGCCCATATACTGAATTATACACAGCTTTGCCTAATGTTAGCAGCCCATATACTGAATTATACACAGCTTTGCCTAATGTTAGCAGCCCATATACTGAATTCTACACAGCTTTGCCTAATGTTAGCAGCCCATATACTGAATTCTACACAGCTTTGCCTAATGTTAGCAGCCCATATACTGAATTCTACACAGCTTTGCCTAATGTTAGCAGCCCATATACTGAATTCTACACAGCTTTGCCTAATGTTAGCAGCCCATATACTGCATTCTCCACAGCTTTGCCTAATGTTAGCAGCCCATATACTGAATTATACACAGCTTTGCCTAATGTTAGCAGCCCATATACTGAATTATACACAGCTTTGCCTAATGTTAGCAGCCCATATACTGAATTCTACACAGCTTTGCCTAATGGTATCAGTAATTAAGTGCCACATTACATTAAGTCTGCACACGATAAATGTTTATATATGCACAGTATATATCAGTAATTAGTGCCACATTACATAAGGTCTGCACACACAATTAATGTTTATATATGCACAGTATATATCAGTAATTAGTGCCACATTACATAAGGTCTGCACACACAATAAATATTTATATATGCACAGTATATATCAGTAATTAAGTGCTGCATTACATAAGGTCTGTGCACACAATAAATGTTTATATATGCACAGTATATATCAGTAATTATATGTCACATTACATAAGGTCTGCACACACAATAAATGTTTATATATGCACAGTATATATCAGTAATTAAGTGTCATATTACATAAGGTCTGCATACACAATGCATGTTTATATATGCACAGTATATATCAGTAATTAAGTGCTACATTACATAAGGTCTGCACACACAATAAATGTTTATATATGCACAGTATATATCAGTAATTATATGTCACATTACATAAGGTCTGCACACACAATAAATGTTTATATATGCACAGTATATATCAGTAATTAATTGCTACATTACCTAAGGTCTGCACACACAATAAATGTTTATATATGCACAGTATATATCAGTAATTAAGTGCTGCATTACATAAGGTCTGCACACACTATAAATGTTTATATATGCACAGTATATATCAGTAATTAAGTGCTGTATTACATAAGGTCTGCACGCACAATAAATGTTTATATATGCACAGTATATATCAGTAATTAAGTGCTACATTACATAAGGTCTGCACACACAATAAATGTTTATATATGCACAGTATGTATCAGTAATTAAGTGCAGCATTACATTAGGTCTGCACACACAATAAATATTTAAATATGCACAGTATGTATCAGTAATTAAGTGCCACTTTACATAAGGTCTGCACACACAATAAATATTTATATATGCACAGTATATATCAGTAATTAAGTGCTACATTACATGAGGTCTGCACACACAATAAATGTTTATATATGCACAGTATATATCAGTAATTAAATGCTACATTACATAAGGTCTGCACACACAATTAATGTTTATATATGCACAGTATATATCAGTAATTAAGTGCTACATTACATAAGGTCTGCACACACAATAAATGTTTATATATGCACAGTATATATCAGTAATTAAGTGCTGTATTACATAAGGTCTGCACACACAATAAATATTTATATATGCACAGTATATATCAGTAATTAAGTGCTACATTACATAAGGTCTGCACACACAATAAATGTTTATATATGCACAGTATATATCAGTAATTAAGTGCTGCATTACATAAGGTCTGCGCACACAATAAATGTTTATATATGCACAGTATATATCAGTAATTAAGTGCTGCATTACATAAGGTCTGCACACACAATAAGTGTTTATATATGCACAGTATATATCAGTAATTAAGTGCTACATTACATAAGGTCTGCACACACAATAAATATTTATATATGCACACAGTATATATCAGTAATTAAGTGCTACATTACATAAGGTCTGCACACACAATAAATGTTTATATATGCACAGTATGTATCAGTAATTAAGTGCCACTTTACATAAGGTCTGCACACACAATAAATATTTATATATGCACAGTATATATCAGTAATTAAGTGCTACATTACATGAGGTCTGCACACACAATAAATATTTATATATGCACAGTATATATCAGTAATTAAGTGCTGCATTACATAAGGTCTGCACACACAATAAATATTTATATATGCACAGTATATATCAGTAATTAAGTGCTACATTACATGAGGTCTGCACACACAATAAATATTTATATATGCACAGTATATATCAGTAATTAAATGCTACATTACATAAGGTCTGCACACACAATAAATGTTTATATATGCACAGTATATATCAGTAAATTAGTTCTGCATTACAAAAGGTCTGCACACACAATAAATGTTTATATATGCACAGTATATATCAGTAATTAAGTGCTACATTACATAAGGTCTGCACACACAATAAATATTTATATATGCACAGTATATATCAGTAATTAAGTGCTACATTACATGAGGTCTGCACACACAATACATTTTTATATATGCACAGTATATATCAGTAAATTAGTTCTGCATTACAAAAGGTCTGCACACACAATAAATGTTTATATATGCACAGTATATATCAGTAAATTAGTTCTGCATTACAAAAGGTCTGCACACACAATAAATGTTTATATATGCACACAGTATATATCAGTAATTAAGTGCTACATTACATGAGGTCTGCACACACAATAAATATTTATATATGCACAGTATATATCAGTAAATTAGTTCTGCATTACAAAAGGTCTGCAAACACAAGAAATGTTTATATATATAAAAGCGATCACTTGAGCACAAATGATGTTAACGTGCGTCGATATAGCAAGTCCTCAGAGCTCTGGTCTGGTATAGAGGTATTATTTATAGATATGGGTATTTAAAGGGAATATTATGCTAATATAAGGCCGCTGGGCAGCACTATGTTTAGGAGAGGACGCTATTATTGGGGTTTGCAGCCTACTCAGATGCTTTGTACATTTTTTTTTTTTGCAGGAAATGATCCACTTAACAAACAATTATGTCTGATCTGCCAAAGATGAGATGGTAAGTACTGAGGAAAAGACAGTGCAAGAGAGCTGGGTGAAGGTAGTGTGCTGTGTAAAGGGACACTGAACCCAAATTTTTTCTTTTGTGATTCAGATAGAGCATGACATTTTAAGCAACTTTCTAATTTACTACTATTATCAAATTTTCTTCAGTCTCTTGGTATCCTTAATTGAAATGCAAGAATGTAAGTTTAGATACCGGCCCATTTTTGGTGACAACCTGGGTTGTTCTTGCTGATTGGTGGATAAATTCATCCACCAATAAAAAAGGTGCTGTCCAGAGTTCTGAACAAAAAAAAAACCTTAGATGCCTTCTTTTTCAAATAAAGATAGCAAGAGATCGAAGAAAAAGTGATATTAGGAGTAAATTAGAAAATTGCTTAAAATTGCATTCTATATCTGAATCACGAAAGAAAAAAATTGGGTTCAGTGTCCATTAAGTGAGCTGGGTGTGAGTAGTGTGCAGTGTAAGAGAGCTGGGTGTGGGTAGTGTACAGTGTGGGCTGGTTGTGAATAGTGTACAGTGTAAGTGAGCTGGGTGTAGGAGGTGTACAGTGTAAGTGAGCTGGTTGTGAGTAGTGTACAGTGTAAGTGAGCTGGGTGTGGGTAGTGTACAGTGTAAGTGAGCTGTGTGTGGGTAGTGTACAGTGTAAGTGAGCTGGGTGTGGGTAGTGTACAGTGTAAGTGAGCTGGGTGTGGGTAGTGTACAGTGTAAGTGAGCTGGGTGTAGGTAGTGTACAGTGTAAGTGAGCTGGGTGTAGGTAGTGTACAGTGTAAGTGAGCTGGGTGTAGGTAGTGTACAGTGTAAGTGAGCTGGGTGTAGGTAGTGTGCAGTGTAAGAGAGGTGTGGGTAGTGTGCAGTGTAAGTGAGCTGAGTGTGGGTAGTGTGCATTGTAAGAGAGCTGGGTGTGGGTAGTGTGCATTGTAAGAGAGCTGGGTGTAGGTAGTGTACAGAGTAAGTGAGCTGGGTGTAGGTAGTGTACAGTGTAAGAGAGCTGGGTGTGGGTAGTGTACAGTGTAAGAGAGCTGGGTGTAGGTAGTGTACAGTGTAAGAGAGCTGGGTGTGGGTAGTGTACAGTGTAAGTGAGCTGGGTGTGGGTAGTGTACAGTGTAAGTGAGCTGGGTGTGAGTAGTGTACAGTGTAAGTGAGCTGGGTGTGGGTAGTGTACAGTGTAAGTGAGCTGGGTGTGGGTAGTGTACAGTGTAAGTGAGCTGGGTGTGAGTAGTGTACAGTGTAAGTGAGCTGGGTGTGGGTAGTGTACAGTGTAAGTGAGCTGGGTGTGGGTAGTGTACAATGTCAGTGAGCCTGGTGTTGGTAGTATACAGTGTAAGAGAGCTGGGTGTTAGTAGTGTGCAGTGTAAGTGAGCTGGGTGTGGGTAGTGTACAGTGTAAGTGAGCTGGGTGTGAGTAGTGTACAGTGTAAGAGAGCTGGGTGTGGGTAGTGTACAGTGTAAGTGAGCTGGGTGTGAGTAGTGTGCAGTGTAAGAGAGCTGGGTGTAGGTAGTGTACAGTGTAAGTGATCTGGGTGTGGGTAGTGTACAGTGTAAGTGATCTGGGTGTGGGTAGTGTACAGTGTAAGTGATCTGGGTGTGGGTAGTGTACAGTGTAAGTGAGCTGGGTGTGGGTAGTATACAGTGTCAGTGAGCTGGGTGTAGGTAGTGTACAGTGTAAATGAGCTGGGTGTAGGTAGTGTACAGTGTAAGAGAGCTGGGTGTGGGTAGTATACAGTGTCAGTGAGCTGGGTGTAGGTAGTGTACAGTGTAAGTGAGCTGGGTGTAGGTAGTGTACAGTGTAAGAGAGCTGGGTATGGGTAGTGTGCAGTGTAAGTGAGCTGGGTGTGGGTAGTGTACAGTGTAAGTGAGCTGGGTGTAGGTAGTGTACAGTGTAAGTGAGCTGGGTGTGGGTAGTATACAGTGTCAGTGAGCTGGGTGTAGGTAGTGTACAGTGTAAGTGAGCTGGGTGTAGGTAGTGTACAGTGTAAGAGAGCTGGGTGTGGGTAGTGTACAGTGTAAGTGAGCTGGGTGTGAGTAGTGTGCAGTGTAAGAGAGCTGGGTGTAGGTAGTGTACAGTGTAAGTGAGCTGGGTGTGGGTAGTGTACAGTGTAAGTGAGCTGGGTGTGGGTAGTGTACAGTGTAAGTGAGCTGGGTGTGCGTAGTGTACAGTGTAAGTGAGCTGGGTGTGGGTAGTGTACAGTGTAAGTGAGCTGGGTGTGGGTGGTGTACAGTGTAAGTGAACTGGGTGTGGGTAGTATACAGTGTCAGTGAGCTGGGTGTAGGTAGTGTACAGTGTAAGAGAGCTGGGTGTGGGTAGTGTACAGTGTAAGAGAGCTGGGTGTGGGTAGTGTACAGTGTAAGAGCTTGGAATATATATTATAAGAATTGAGGCTTAAAAGGGACACTCAGGTTAAATTAAATTTTCATGATTCAGATACAGCAGTCATTTTAAACAACTTTCCAAATTTCTTCCATTAAAAAAATGTGCCCAGTCTTTTATATTTACACTTTTTGAGTCACCAGTTCCTACTGAGCATGTGCAAGAATTCACAGACTATACTATATGCATTTGTGATTGGCTGATGGATGTCACATGGTACAGGGGGAGTGGAGATATACATAACTTTGACATTTGTTAGAAACAAATCTACTACTCATTTGAAATTCAGACTAAATGCTATTGTATTGTCTTGTTATATTGCATTTGTTGATTATGCAAATCTACTTTGTTTAATGGTCCTAGAAACTACATTGGGCATTAGTAGTCTACTGTAGAAGTCACAAAAGTTCCATGACTGGACTAAAGATTTAGGTGATGGGAGATGCGTTGACAGAAAGTCGCGAGTTGGTTGAGCAGATAAAAAAGTTCATCTGAGAAGATTTTCTTGGGAAGGGGAATGTCCATGACAAGCTCTAAGATGCAGAATGTAGGGTAGATGGGGGAAATCTAGTATGTAAGAGAAACTTTGTGAGGAGAAGACACTCTGGACAGGAAGAACGTCTCACTAAGAGAGTTAGTGAGGGCATATAAATGATCGCCAAGGTAGACTGTAGATTTTATAGCTCGTGATGAAATAGCTTTAAAATAGAAACGGCAGCTGAGTGAAGATTAGAATAGAGAAGCTTTAGACAGAGGAAGTTGAGACACTTGCACTGAGAGAGCAAAGGGTGGAGGGTATCTACATAGTGATGGTGGCTTTTCTATGGACGGGGCTACAATTTAAGCACATTCTCCCAAATAATGGATGAGAAGATCTACTTGATAGGGTGGAAAGTTCGTTTAAACAAGAAGAAATGTATGACTGTTTTGTTTACAGGAGGTCTGGGTTTGGTGAAAAATGTTTTCTTGATGATAGACGATTTGTCTACTTGAGGGGAGAAAGGGCTGAAATATCTCTAGAAAAGTTATGTAAACTGGGCATGTTACTGAGACCCAGCTGAAGGAGAGAATATTCTCAGATAAAATTAGCAGTTTAATAATCTCAATAGATAAATTTAAAATACAAGACAGATGGTTAAAGTCTAATAACCATATAAACATTAACAGTATAGTGTGATCTGAAGTATAATATTCAGGGATAGAATATATAAGGCAAAACTAACCCAACTCTAGAGATGAGCTTGTTTAAAGCAGATTACAATAGAGAGGTTAGTAAGTATACAATGTAAATCCCTTTTTCTAAAAATTCCTGGGCGAGCTAAAACACATCTATATATTCCAAATGGAATATCAATAGATACTCCAGTAGACAGATCTATGAGTACCTAATATCTCAAATATTAAGCACAATATATATAATCCTCATAAATATAAGTTAGTATAATAATCTAAAAGACACAAGATAAAAAATCTATATAAGAATCTGGACGTCCAGTATATTATAAGCTAAAAAAAGACTTATTAGTATATGCTAAAAATACTCATTAGTAATATACGTTAGCTAATATAAAACATGCTTAAAAATCTAACGCCTAGATTTAGAGTCCTGCGTTAGTCGTCAAAACCAGCGTTAGGGGGTCCTAACGCTGGTTTTGGCCGCCTGCTGGTATTTAGAGTCAGTCAGGAAAGGGTCTAACGCTCACTTTCCAGCCGCGACTTTTCCATACCGCAGATCCCCCTACGCCAATTGCGTAGCCTATCTTTTCAATGGGATCTTTCTAACACCGGTATTTAGAGTCTTGGCTGAAGTGAGCGTTAGAAATCTAACGACAAGACTCAAGCCGCAGAAAAAAGCCAGGAGTTAAGAGCTTTCTGGGCTAACGCCGGTTCATAAAGCTCTTAACTACTGTGCTCTAAAGTACACTAACACCCATAAACTACCTATGTACCCCTAAACCGAGGTCCCCCCACATTGCCGCCACTCTAATAAATTTTTTTAACCCCTAATCTGCCGACCGCACACCGCCGCAACCTACATTATCCCTATGTACCCCTAATCTGCTGCCCCTAACACCGCCAACCCCTACATAATATTTATTAACCCCTAATCTGCCCCCCCCCCCCAACATCGCCGCTACCTTACCTACAATTATTAACCCCTAATCTGCCGACCGGACCTCACCGCTACTCTAATAAATGTATTAACCCCTAAAGCTAAATCTAACCCTAACACTAACACCCCCCTAAATTAAATATAATTTTAATCTAACAAAATAAAATAAATCTTATTAAATAAATTATTCCTATTTAAAGCTAAATACTTACCTGTAAAATAAACCCTAATATAGCTACAATATAAATTATAATTATATTGTAGCTATTTTAGGATTTATATTTATTTTGCAGGCAACTTTGTAATTATTTTAACCAGGTACAATAGCTATTAAATAGATAATAACTATTTAATAGCTACCTAGTTAAAATAAATACAAAATTACCTGTAAAATAAATCCTAACCTAAGTTACAATTAAACCTAACACTACACTATCAATAAATTAATTACATACAAATACCTACAAATAAATACAATTAAGTAAACTAACTGAAGTACAAAAAATAAAAAAAGAACTAAGTTACAAAAAAATAAAAAAATAATTTACAAACATTATAAAAATATTACAACAATTTTAAGCTAATTACACCTACTCTAAGCCCCCTAATAAAATAACAAAGCCCCCCAAAATAAAAAAATGCCCTACCCTATTCTAAAATAAAAATTGAAAAGCTCTTTTACCTTACCAGAATATGCTCTTTTGCCTGTAAAAATAACATACAATACCCCCCCACAACATTACAACCCACCACCCACATACCCCTAATCTAACCCAAACCCCCCTTAAATAAACCTAACACTAAGCCCCTGAAGATCTTCCTACCTTGTCTTCACCACGCCGGGTATCACTGATCCATCCAGAAGAGGGTCCGAAGTCTTCCTCCTATCCGGGGCTGAAGAGGTCCATCATCCGGCTGAAGTCTTCATCCAAGCGGGGGCTGAAGAGGTCCATCATCCGGCTGAAGTCTTCTATCAAGCGGCATCTTCAATCTTCTTTCTTCCGGCTCTATCTTCATCCCTCCGACGCGGAACATCCATCCTGGCCGATGACTTCCCGACGAATGATGGTTCCTTTAAGGGACGTCATCCAAGATGGCGTCCCTCGAATTCTGATTGGCTGATAGGATTCTATCAGCCAATCGGAATTAAAGTAGGAAAATTCTGATTGGCTGATGGAATCAGCCAATCAGATTCAAGTTCAATCCGATTGGCTGATTGGATCAGCCAATCAGATTGAGCTCACATTCTATTGGCTGATCGGAAAAGCCAATAGAGTGCGAGCTCAATCTGAGCACGTACCTACTAGCTTCAATATAGCTTCAATATAGTGTGAAATTCATATAAACATATAGGAACATATATCCCCATATCACGCCAAACCGGAAGTTAAAAAGAACATCACTTCCGGTTTCGGCTCCTATAGACCAATTTGGAACGGACCGGATTACTTCAAGCTACCAAGGAAAGTGTCTAAGATAAACAGAAACGACGGAAGTAATCCAAGTAATCCAAGGCTGATTCAATCAGCCAATCAGATTGAGCTCGCATTCTATTGGCTGTTCCGATCAGCCAATAGAATGCGAGCTCAATCTGATTGGCTGATTGGATCAGCCAATCGGATTGAACTTGATTCTGATTGGCTGATTCCATCAGCCGATCAGAATTTTCCTACCTTAATTCCGATTGGCTGATAGAATCCTATCAGCCAATCGGAATTCGAGGGACGCCATCTTGGATGATGTCCCTTAAAGGAACCGTCATTCGTCGGGAAGTCGTTGGCCAGGATGGATGTTCCGCGTCAGTGGGATGAAGATGGAGCCGGAAGAAAGAAGATTGAAGATGCCGCGTGATAGAATACTTCAGCCGGATGATGGACCTCTTCAGCCCCCGCTTGGATGAAGACTTCAGCCGGATGATGGACCTCTTCAACCCCCGCTTGGATGAAGACTTCAGCCGGATCATGGACCTCTTCAGCCCCGGATAGGAGGATGACTTCGGACCCTCTTCTGGACGGATCGGTGATACCCGGCGTGGTGAAGATAAGGTAGGAAGATCTTCAGGGGCTTAGTGTTAGGTTTATTTAAGGGGGGTTTGGGTTAGATTAGGGGTATGTGGGTGGTGGGTTGTAATGTTGGGGCGTGTATTGTATGTTTTTTTACAGGCAAAAGAGCTGAATTCTTTGGGGCATGCCCCGCAAAAGGCCCTTTTAAGGACTGGTAAGGTAAAAGAGCTTTACAATTTTTATTTTAGAATAGGGTAGGGCATTTTTTTTATTTTGGGGGGCTTTGTTATTTTATTAGGGGGCTTAGAGTAGGTGTAATTAGCTTAAAATTGTTGTAATATTTTTATAATGTTTGTAAATTATTTTTTTATTTTTTGTAACTTAGTTCTTTTTTTATTTTTTGTACTTTAGTTAGTGTATTTATTTGTAGGTATTTGTATTTAATTTATTTATTGATAGTGTAGTGTTAGGTTTAATTGTAGATAATTGTAGGTATTGTATTTAATTAATTTATTGATAATGTAGTGTTAGGTTTAATTGTAACTTAGGTTCATGCGAGTATTGGATACTCCAGTATCACAGCTGCCTCCCGAATTTAGGAGAACCCACGAATTCGCCATAAGGATCGAAGGTACCTTTCTCATATGCACTACGATTGATCCAATACTCGCATGAGCAAGATCAACTGGATATGAGAGCCTACTGGAAAAAATGCCCATGTATTTCTGATCAGCTGGCCCTTATTAGACTGCGATATATACAGCGACTTTCAAACAGCCTTTTAAAACCATTTCTTTGTTTATATACTATTGTCTCCACTATTTATGTACTTTGAATGCTATGATTTTTAAGCATGTTTTATATTAGCTAACGTATATGACTAATGAGTATTTTTAGCATATACTAATAAGTCTTTTTTTAGCTTATAATATACTGGACGTCCAGATTCTTATATAGATTTTTTATCTTGTGTCTTTTAGATTATTATACTAACTTATATTTATGAGGATTATATATATTGTGCTTAATATTTGAGATATTAGGTACTCATAGATCTGTCTACTGGAGTATCTATTGATACTGCCTTTAGACTATGGCCCCATGTTGAAATGCTTACTTTTCCCCTACAAAGACACGAAGGCCGGGTCATTCAGTACTTGCCCTATTTGAACAGTAATACCCCAGATAGCTATGCCATGTAGCCCATTTGTATAACGAAAGACTTTGGCTCCATGGCAATTGAACTGTATGTGTGTGACCTGAGCCCCATTCAGTAATAATGTGCGCTCAGATCTAGGCTATCTGGGGATTTGTTGAATGTACCTGTTTTATGCAATAGCTGCAGAGTTATATATTTTTATGTATTTTATTGTCTTTTGCTACCATGTGTTCAATGGAGTTTTGCCTCTGTCCTTGGAGATAATTGTATTACTTCCCAATTATCTCCAGGATAGAAGACTCTGTGGAACTGGTTTAAGGTAATTGTATCAACCATTGTGTAAGGTAATTGTATCAACCATTGTGTAAGATAACTGCATCAACCATTGTGTAAGGTAATTGTATCAACCATTGTGTAAGGTAATTGCATCACCCATTGTGTAAGGTAATTGCATCAGGCAGAGGGGAGGAGTTTGTGTGGGAGTGTCTGAGAGTATTGTATGTGTTTATTGCTTGTTTTACAAAACCCTGTGGGTGGTACTAATGTGTAAAAATGTGTATATAAGAACAATAAACCCACAGCTCTTGCTGATATCTGTTTGACCCTCACTATGGAGCTTTGACTCATGCTTGGTGGGAGGGAGAGGGGAAATTTACTGTATGCTGTGCCTCTGAAAGGGAAGATCTACTAAACGGCGGTTTAACCCTTTTATGCTTGGGGGTGCCGTTACAATTGGTGGCAAGCAACGGGATCGTTCCCACAGCCAGAAGGACAGCTACATGAGACACCATTCCGTGGATTTACAAGTTGAGGGTAACGCATGTCACAGTACAGTGACCCTAAAAGCAACAGAATGGAACCAGCAGTGTTTTACGAGGAGGAGGACCTGGATGGCCGGGATGCATTAAGGAAAGGCATCTGGTACCAGGCCCTGGATAATGTACAATACCAGCAGGGTAAGAGTCTCCCCAGTGAAGAGCAGCGGTTGCAGAAGCAAGTGGCCCTGCGGATGCCCTTCCTGGGAGAGCAGCCCCTGGAGGAATGGGTGAAGGAATAAGAGCACCGGGTATGGCAGGAGCTATGGCTGGAGGATGCCTATCAGGCGCTCTGGTGGTATATGGCACAGTATATACCCTGGACAGCCGAGCATGAGAAGCCAGAGGGAGAGGAGTTTGATGGTCCTGGCTTGTTATGGGAGTCCTTTGCAGAGCCTGACTTCGGGAGCCCTGCGCAGACCAGACTTCAGGACATTTTCTATGAGAGGGAGGCTAGGCATGACTGGGATGACCCCCGTGAGGTAGAGCAAGACCTGGCTCACCTAGCAACCCTGGAGTTGGAACTGGAGCAGGACTACCGAGATCTCTTCCACTCCATTGGGAAGGCTCAGCAGGACAGCAAGATGACAGACCCAGATCCAGACCCATTCAGCTGGGAAGGACCCCAGGTGGCCGGTGGAGATGGGACCGAGGTCTCTCCACCGGTCATGCAGGGAATTGGGAACCCAGACTACATTCCCCAGTGGCAGGCTGAGTTACAGGGGGCAGAGACAGTTGGTCCTGTCCCCCAGCAGCAGAGTGATATGCAGGGAATTGGGAGCCCAGACTCCATTCCCCAGCAGCAGGCTGAGTTACAGGGGGCAGAGACATTTGGTTCTGCACCCCATCAGCAGAGTGAGATGCAGGGGATTGGGAGCCCAGTCTCCATTCCCCAGTGGCTGGAAGTATGTATGGGAGAGGAGCTTGTTACCCCCTCTCCCCAGTGGCAGCTTAACGCACCAGGGGGAGACAGTAAGTCCCACAACCGTGCAGATGGGACCGTGGTCTCTGCACTTACAGCACAGGGGGTAGGGACAGTCAGTCCTGTCCTTCAGCAACAGGGCTGTTTAGCCAAAGGGGAGAGAGTTGGTCTCCCCCCACAGCAGCATGGTGCATTGTCCAAAGGGGAGACAATCGGTCTCCCCCTCCAGCAGCACAGCTATGTATCCAAAGGGGAGATAGTTGGTCTCCCCCTCCAGCAACCAGGCTCCCACCAGGCTACTTCCGTGGTAGTGCTGGCACCAGGGCAGAGTACAGCTGGTCTCTGCCCACCTCGCAACCCACCAATTCAGCATACCAGTCCCCCACACAGCTGTAGTGAGGCACCTGGACATGGACAAGTTTCTCCTCTACCCAGGTGTAGTGACCATTTATTGTGGGTGGGCTGTACTGCTGATTGTGTTTTGTGGGTGGGTTGCTGGACTAACCAGGGCACTGACCGGCAGGAGGTCAGATACCCTGTTAGTCTGTTTGGAAAAGGGGAGAGATGTGACGAGACCAATCTCGCCACTGTGCATTGGAGGAGCCTGGTTGCCCGCCTGCTGCCTTTAGACTTTGGCCCCATGTTGAAATGCTTACTTTTCCCCTGCAAAGACACAAAAGCCGGGTCATTCAGTACTTGCCCTATTTGAACAGTGATACCCCAGATAGCTATGCCATGTAGCCCATTTGTATAACGAAAGACTTTGGCTCCATGGCAATTGAACTGTATGTGTGTGACCTGAGCGCCATTCAGTAATAATGTGCGCTCAGATCTGGGGATTTGTTGAATGTAACCATTTTATGCAATAGCTGCAGAGTTATATATTTTTATGTATATTATTGTCTTTTGCTACCATGTGTTCAATGGAGTTTTGACTCTGTCCTTGGTGATAATTGTATTACTTCCCAATTATCTCCAGGATAGAAGACTCTGTGGAACTGGTTTAAGGTAATTGTATCAACCATTGTGTAAGGTAATTGTATCAACCATGGTGTAAGATAATGGCATCAACCATTGTGTAAGGTAATTGTATCAACCATTGTGTAAGGTAATTGCATCACCCATTGTGTAAGGTAATTGCATCAGGCAGAGGGGAGGATTTTGTGTGGGAGTGTCTGAGAGTATTGTATGTGTTTATTGGTTGTTTTACAAAACCCTGTGGGTGGTACTAATGTGTAAGAATGTGTATATAAGAACAATAAACCCACGGCCCTTGCTGATATCTGTTTGACCCTCACCATGGAGCTTTGACTCATGCTTGGGGGGAGGGAGAGGGGAAGTTTACTGTATGCTGTGCCTCTGAAAGGGAAGATTTACTAAACGGCGGTTTAACCCTCTTGTGCTTGGGGGTGCCGTTACATAACCTCTCTATTGTAATCTGCTTTAAACAAGCTCATCTCTAGAGTTGGGTTAGTTTTGCCTTATATATTCTATCCCTGAATATTGTACTTCAGATCACACTATACTGCTGTTAATGTTTATATGGTTATTAGAATTTAACCATCTGGGGTCTTTAGAGAGGGTCCCTTCTGTAGTTGGCTTGGGCTTAAAGATTAGCGCCAATTCTACCCACCTACTAAAGATGTTGGGGAGGTCAGAATGTTGGGAAAATGTTGAGAAGGTCTTGTAGGCACATTGGGGAGGTGGGTATGTTAAGGTCAGCACACTGGGAAGGCGGTATGTTTTAGTGCTGGGTACATTGGAGAAGTGGTATGTTGGAGTTGTGGGCATATTTGGGAAGTGGGTATGTTAGAGTTGTGGGCATATTAGGGAGGTGGGTGTGTTGGAGTTTTGGGAACATTGGAGAGGTGGGATTTTTGGTAAGGTCAGCACATTTGGGAGGTGGGTATGTTGGAGTTGTTTGCACATTGGGAAGGTGGCTATGTTCTAGTTGTGGGCACATTGGAGGTTTAGGTTCTTTTGTGTAGTAGGCCAGTTGGAGTTGAAGGTAAATTATGGAGATTGGCTGGTGGGGCAGATAATGCTGATTATTAGGAGATCTACTCAAAGTGAGTTAGGTCTAATTCATGGAATATATTTTTTGTTCTGATCTGTCACTAACCTCCTTCCCCTCTGTCTTAGGTCTGGCTGTTCTTCACCTTCCTGTTTTTTCTATTGTTTTATACTCACCAACACTTTTTATGCCCTCCATGTTGCCCCTCATCTCTTGCACGTCCCTCTTCACATTACTTCTCTGCACTCTTCCAATTCCCCTCTCCATGCTGCCCCTCACCGTTCCTACCCTTTACTCCACGATGCTCCCCAGAACTCAGAGTCTTCCTATACCACTCCCATCCAACCCTCATACTCCCCTCTTCATATTGCTTCTCAGACCTCACACTCTCTCCTAAACTCTGGCCCCCAAACCTCACTGATTACTTCTCAGAAACAGAATTTACCTCCAAAACCCACATCCTATGCTCTCAGGTACACCCTGCATCTACATAATCGTTTAGAGGCCATACGGAGCAAACGGCAGTCCTCAATCCCTCACCTCATCTACCCTGCTGCCCCAAAAGGAGCAGCTCCTCCATCCCAGTATCCATGGGCCATTGTGTGGGACCCCACTGTTTCGGATGAGGAATGGGGACTGCTAGGCTCGGCTCCTTTCACTTCTCGCCCAGCCTTCCATCAAGAAAGAGATCTCGTGGAGAATG
This sequence comes from Bombina bombina, assembly GCF_027579735.1. Classification (NCBI taxonomy): domain Eukaryota; kingdom Metazoa; phylum Chordata; class Amphibia; order Anura; family Bombinatoridae; genus Bombina; species Bombina bombina. Next base: position 282,116,919 of record NC_069507.1, on the reverse strand, counting down.
AGATGGTGCGAGGACTAGACCTGAGAGGGGCACCTGCAACATTAAGGCCCCAACTCTATCCTCCTATAGACAAAGGTAAGTGTGTGACAGTACATGACACAGGGGGCCCTGGCAGTACAGAACATGTGAGAGCCTCAGAGTTTGGCTGAATAGATTAGAGCAATAGCTAAATTAAATTTAGTCACATGAATGATTATTTCCCTATGGTTCAATATAGTTATATAACTGAGTTGAAGAGCATATGTAGGTACAGTGTGTGTGTGTGTGGGGGGGGGGGGGGTGTATGATAGTTGTCTAGCAAATTTGATCAACAGAAGGATCATTCTAAAAAAAACAAAATGTAACAACTGACCTGGCAGTAATCCATTTAGGAGGAAATTGACTCACCTCCAAAAAAGTCTTATGAAACAAAAACATAGCCATAGCTAACATTTCCTTTTCTAGAACCAGAAATAGGAACAGACTAAATGATTATCTGAAATCCTATACAGCCTGCAGAAAAAACTACAAAGCTAAATTATGTTGAATCCTCTCCATAGAAATCTTAGGACAAAAAGAAGGAACCACCATTTCAAACTTATATTGTGCGAAGAGACCACTTTAGGCAAAGAAAAACGTTGAGAGAGAAGACAATCCAGAAACTCTAACAAATTTTTTTTTTACAAAAGTAACAAAAAACTTTCAAAGACAAAAGTATTTATGTATAGGCTCAAAAAAGAGGAGCCTGTGGAAAAAATGCTTTTAAATCAAATGAAAGGTTCCAAGGAGGAAAACAAATATTTCTCAATGACAGGCTTAATCCTAACAAAAGCAATAAGAAAACATAAAATTACATGAAGATTAACAATCTTCTTGTGAAACAAACACAGAAAGATTCAAAGGGGCCAATTTATTATAGTGCGAGTGGAATGATACGATGTTGCACATTTATACGCTGTCGGCATTTATCATTGCAGAAGCAATGGTGAACTGCTTGTGCAATGCTGTCTACTTGAATTAGAGAATAGAAAACAGCACTCACTGGTCACAGAAGCACGGAGAAGGCTTACCAAGCCTGAAAAAAGCCCACAAACAAAGGAACTTCTCCAGCTGTGATAAAAAGACCTTTATTGTTCATACAGGGTTCATACAGGGTCCATAGACAAAAAAAATGTAATGATTCAGAACACAAAGTCACTTATGATGTTTATAACCCTTATGGTTCACAGCATTGATGAAAATGTAGATTGGAATAAAATATTTTCCTTCTCAGATATTTGCTTAATTGAGACCATAGATAACTTAAACACCAATACCTCCAGTACAAAGAGGGAGGTTCTCCCCACTCCAAGAAAGCATGAGTCTAACTTTTACCCTAGGCAATTTAGAGGTAGTTTTCTAAATTCCTTTCATAAGCGAGTAGAGGAAGATGTGTTAAAACTGGAAGAAAATTGCAACTCTGCCAATTTTAAGCCCAAACAGAATTTGACTACTCAGGAGCGATTGGCTGTGAGGGACTTAGCAGAAAACGGCAACATTGTAATCCGTAATTCTGATAAACGGGGCAATGTTGTTGTTCTCAATAAGTCAGATTATATGTCAGAGGCCAATAGGCAGCTTTCTGATAGAATTACTTACAGGAAACTTGAGTCAGATCCAACAGTCATCTTTTCTAATCAACTTAAAAAACTTCTTGAGGAAGCTGTCTCTCTGGGCATTTTTACAGCTGACCAATCTAAACATCTTTTACCTACACATCCTATCACACCAATCTTTCACTATCTCCCAAAAACACACAAGAGTCTGTTGTCCCCACCAGGCCGTCCAATCATTTCAGGCATAGGCTCCCTTTTGGAGCCTATGTCTGAATAGATTGACAGCATTTTACAACCACTGGTTACCAATCTTTACAGTTATACTAGGGATTCTGGTCATCTCTTGGATATTTTGCAGAATTTTGTGTGGCAGGCAGGCTACAAGTGGGCTACAGTCGATGCCGCATCCTTATATTCCTCTATACCTCATGTACACGGATGCCCGGCTCTGGAATTCTTCCTAAATAAAAATACATCTTACAAAGATGAAGTTAAACAACTCATTGTTGAAGTTGTGGAGTTCCTACTTACTCACAATTATTTTATTTTCAACTCTGTTTATTATTTACAATGTCAAGGAACAGCTATGGGGGCGAAATTAGCCCCTTCATATGCAAATTTGTTTGTGGGTAAGTGGGAGCTCCAACACATTTATGATATAGGAGAACCTTTCAAGTCCGGCATCCTTTTGTACATTAGGTACATAGATGATCTCATCTTTATTGTGAAGGAGGATTTCCCCTTTGATGATTTTTTGACTGTCCTGAATGACAATGATGTCAATCTTAGATTTACTGGAGAGCTACATAAGGAAGGTGTGAACTTCTTAGATCTCCACTTATATGGTGACATCACTAAACACAAGATTATGTCCACTACCTATAGAAAGGAAACGGCTGGCAATACCATACTCCACGCCACTTCATGCCATCCTCAGCATCTAGTTAGATCCATCCCAGAAGTCAATTTTTTAGATTTAGACGGAATGCTAGCACATTAGAAAATTACATCCAAGGTGGTAATGATCTCATCACAAGATTAAAAGCCAGAGGTTATAATGATAGAGAGTTACACAACACCTTTGAGGAGATTAAGTATTGGAAACCGCACAGCAAAGGATCCACTCCCAAGATAGACAACACTAGTGGTTCTGTTGTCACTAGGACGGGGATTAATTACGCCAACATAAATAGAAATAATAAAAACTACTTGGATGAACGAAGTATTGTTTTTTCAACCCAATTTTCTCCCCAATACAATTCCATATGCAGTATTGTTAAGAAACATTTGCACATATTAAAGGGAGATGAGGTCTTGCAGCCTTATATAAAGGAATGTAGACTTGTTGCTAAAAAAAACGCCAACATTAGCCTCTAAGCTTTCCCCTAGTTTAATTAATTCTAAGACCAAGTCTAATGACAATTGACTTAGGGGTATAGGTAACTTTAGGGCACATCTTTCGAACTGTCTTACCTGCGAAACTATGGATTTTATGAACAGGTTTTGCAGTAAAGTCACAGGTGAATCCTTTGAGATGGATTTTTATGCCACATGTCTCACTAATTATATAGTTTATTTATTGGACTGTCAACTTTGTGGGGCCCAATATGTGGGACAGTCGACCAGAACTCTTAGGGACCATGCTAGAGAACATCTTGGAGATATAAAAAAACTTCAATAAAGATTCAGCTGTAGCAAAACATTTTAATCTCTTTCATTATGTTGACAAGGTTTATACCATTGAATATATGGATAATTATACATATATTTTCATATTAGTATATACTTGAACATGTATTCCTAGTTATATCATTTCATTCCATTCCCTCTTATAGTGTCTTGTCATTTTTCTGTGACTCGTGAGAACCGGGATGATCCTATCATGATAATATAAATGTATATATTCTTATATGTGTGTTTTGTACAGACTTGTGTTTTACAAATGTGTGTACGTGTGAGGGTGTGCATACATATATCTATGTGTGCATATCCACACATGTATTTCTATAGGTAGGATTAATATCTGGATTCCCATTGTCTCAATCAATTAATTAATGTTTATTTTATCTATGTACCCATTCATTCATTTATTCACTCATGCCATACCAATGTTATATGAACTAATTGTGTTCTATTTCTATTATGTATTTATTGTCTTGCTTTTCAAAAATTTCAAAAGTATAAAAATTTGAAAATCTAAAAACTTTGTGATTATGCCATCTATATTGCTGCTTTTTCATGAAATAATTATTTTTTTCTTCAAAATATAAGTGTTAATTTCTGAGATCTGCATACATATTCCATATGATTTTGCGTATACTGATGTTTGCACAAAATATGGAACACACTTAATGACACTTTATTTTATTTTAATTTAATTTAAAGAACTGCTGATAATTTTTTAATTTTTTGTATCCTGTTTTTGAATTATGCATATATATCCTTTATCATCTTTATATATTTACAAATATGTTTATATCATCGGGGCTGGACTGACCTTACTTGGCAGGATCAGACTGATATACTTCAGGAAAGTTTTCTTCAGTGAAAAGCACACTGGTCTAAAGAGGCTGCTTCCGGGTGGTAAATCGCCATAGAACAAGCCACTGAGCTGTTGTTCGTTCCTGGTAGAGCGCTTCTCTCTTCGTATGCAAATTATTATGACCCTGGGGAAGTCTCCCTATGGGTGATAGGGGAAACCATACGTGGACTCCTTGCCCAGTGTGCTTAGAGGAATGTGGCTGCACCTCACTGACGAGGCCCATAGGAGGCCAAAACGATTGTCTGGGGTTGTCATGTTCCTTGTTCAGAGGAGAATTGCCTGGTATTTCGGGGCTGGACTGACCTTGCTTGGCAGGATCAGACTGATATACTTCAGGAAAGTTTTCTTCTGTGAAAAGCACACTGGTCTAAAAGAGGCTGCTTCCGGGTGGTAAATCGCCATAGAACAAGCCACTGAGCTGTTGTTTGTTCCTGGTAGAGCGCTTCTCTCTTCGTATGCAAATGTTTATATCATGTTGATAATATTATTAGCATTATGTGAAGAATAAGTATAAAGTGCCTAGATGGCTGGGTAATAGCTGGCCCGACGTCCTGACCAGGCTTCAATATAGTTTAAAAGCCCTTAATACATTATAATGCCATAGAAAAGCCCATATTAAGGGGTTAAAATCTTAATTTATTACAGAAAATAATATCATAAAAACAAACACATATAAAACCAAATAAAATCCAATGATAATAAGATCCGGATCTGATAAGTGTCCTAAATGTTCAATGAATGTCCACGAAGCTGTCCTGTGTGTAAAATCCTGAAAGTGCTTTAAAAAGTCACACAGTCACAAAGGGTTTGTCCTCCAAATGTTAAGTGTTAAAACTGAGGTGATGCAAACGATGAAAAAATCAATATAAACGGTATGTGGAAAATGTGAAAAATTGGTGAAAAAAATATATTAGAAAAAATATAAAAAGAAAAAGAAAAAATAAGTGACCAGTTGTATGTATGTATATATATATATATATATATATATATATATATATATATATATATATATATATATATAAATCAAAATCAAAATAAAGGGTAAAAATACAAAAAATGTGATGGTAAAAAATGATGAAAAATATATTAGTCAAAAAATGTGTTAGCCAAAAACTGTAAAAAGAGAGACACCAAAAAACAATCCTCCAGAGATGATCCTGATAGTGGTAGTGTCTGTAAATCCTATTTGGTGTAGTGTCCCAGTGTCAATCCTGTTTGGTGTAGTGTCCTATAAACAACAAAATAACATAGTGTATTCCATATAAATAAAATAACAATGATTAGAATTTTGCTTACCCAGTATCGACGTGTTTCGGCCCCTATGAGGCCTTTTTCAAGACATACAATTGTGTGACACAATTGGCCTTATATAGGGTAAGCAATTGAACAAACAAAGTAAATTTTGGCGCCAAAAACGTTACTTTTTGGGCCATCCCCTTCCTGTTTGTGGTGTATTCTGGGTAAAGAGCTTTGACCACAAGAGTAACTATCTAAAAGAGTCCTGTTATGAAAATAAGGCTTTGTAATCTACTATACTGTTTTGTACAATTATACTCAATATTCTTAAAATGTCCTCAAATTGTGAATTGTATTAGGAAATGTATTAGAAATTGCGAGTGATGTGCAATGACATCACTTCCGGTTTCGTCAAAACCGGAAGTTTGTCATGGAAATTTATTAAACATTTCTGAGATGAATAATATCGCCTAAAGCTAGACTTGGCCTATCAGCACGTACCTACTAGCTTCAATATAGTGTGAAATTCATATAAACATATAGGAACATATATCCCCATATCACGCCAAACCAGAAGTTAAAAAGAACATCACTTCCGGTTTCGGCTCCTATAGACCAATTTGGAACGGACCGGATTACTTCAAGCTACCAAGGAAAGTGTCTAAGATAAACAGAAACGACCGGAAGTAATCCAAGTAATCCAAGGCTGATTCAATCAGCCAATCAGATTGAGCTCGCATTCTATTGGCTGTTCCGATCAGCCAATAGAATGCGAGCTCAATCTGATTGGCTGATCGGATCAGCCAATCAGATTGAACTTGATTCTGATTGGCTGATTCCATCAGCCAATCAGAATTTTCCTACCTTAATTCCGATTGGCTGATAGAATCCTATCAGCCAATCGGAATTCGAGGGACGCCATCTTGGATGACGTCCCTTAAAGGAACCGTCATTCGTCGGGAAGTCGTCGGAAGAAGAAGATGGGTCCGCGGTGGAGGTCTTCAAGATGGAGCCGGTCGTCATCGGATGAAGATAGAAGATGCCGCTTGGAAGAAGATGGTTGCCGGTCCGGATCTACTCTTCTTCCCGGATAGGATGAAGACTTTGGAGCCTCTTCTGGACTTCTTCAGCCGCCGTTTGATAGAAGACTTCAGCCGGATGATGGATGTCTAGCCCCCGCTTGGGCTTGGATGAAGATTTTGGAGCCTGGAACGATCGGTGATACCTGGCATGGTGAAGACAAGGTAGGAAGATCTTCAGGGGCTTAGTGTTAGGTTTATTTAAGGGGGGTTTGGGTTAGATTAGGGGTATGTGGGTGGTGGGTTGTAATGTTGGGGGGGTATTGTATGTTTTTTTTTACAGGCAAAAGAGCTGAATTCTTTGGGGCATGCCCCGCAAAGGGCCCTTTTAAGGGCTGGTAAGGTAAAAGAGCTTTGAACTTTTTTAATTTAGAATAGGGTAGGGCATTTTTTTATTTTGGGGGGCTTTGTTATTTTATTAGGGGGCTTAGAGTAGGTGTAATTAGTTTAAAATTGTTGTAATATTTTTCTAATGTTTGTAAATATTTTTTTATTTTTTGTAACTTAGTTATTTTTTATTTTTTGTACTTTAGTTAGTTTATTTAATTGTATTTGTAGGAATTGTATTTAATTTATTTATTGATAGTGTAGTGTTAGGTTTAATTGTAGATAATTGTAGGTAGTTTATTTAATTTATTTATTGATAGTGTAGTGTTAGGTTTAATTGTAACTTAGGTTAGGATTTATTTTACAGGTAATTTTGTAATTATTTTAACTAGGTAGCTATTAAATAGTTATTAACTATTTAATAGCTATTGTACCTGGTTAAAATAATTACAAAGTTGCCTGTAAAATAAATATTAATCCTAAAATAGCTAAGATATAATTGTAATTTATATTGTAGCTATATTAGGATTTATTTTACAGGTAAGTATTTAGATTTAAATAGGAATAATTTATTTAATAAGACTTAATTTATTTCGTTAGATAAAAATTATATTTAACTTAGGGGGGTGTTAGTGTTAGGGTTAGAATAAGCTTAAGGGGTTAAACAATTGATTAGAGTAGCGGTGAGCTCCGATCGGCAGATTAGGGGTTAATACTTGAAGTTAGCTGTCGGCGATGTTATGGAGGACAGATTAGGGGTTAATACTATTTATTATAGGGTTATTGAGGCGGGAGTGAGGCGGATTAGGGGTTAATACATTTATTATACTAGCGGTGAGCTCCGGTCGGCAGATTAGGGGTTAATTGACGTTGTGGGGGGCAGATTAGGGGTTAATAAATATAATATAGGGGTCGGCGGTGTTAGGGGCAGCAGATTAGGGGTACATAGGGATAACGTAGTTGGCGGCGGTGTACGGAGCGGCAGATTAGGGGTTAAAAAATTTAAATATAGTGGCGGCGATGTGGGGGGACCTCGGTTTAGGGGTACATAGGTAGTTTATGGGTGTTAGTGTACTTTAGAGCACAGTAGTTAAGAGCTTTATAAACCGGCGTTAGCCCAGAAAGCTCTTAACTACTGACTTTTTTCTGCGGCTGGAGTTTTGCCGTTAGAATTCTAACGCTCACTTCAGCCAAGACTCTAAATACCAGCGTTAGAAAGATCCCATTGAAAAGATAGGATACGCAAATGACGTAAGGGGATCTGCGGTATGGAAAAGTCGCGGCTGGAAAGTGAGCGATAGACCCTTTAATAATTGGCTACAAATACCAGAGGGCGATAAAAACCAGCGTTAGGAGCCTCTAACGCTGGTTTTGACGGCTACCGCCCAACTCTAAATCTAGGCCTAAGTTTTTTATATGTGTGCTGCCCTTTAAATGTAACAGCTGTCCCTACTTGTATTTAGCGTCTATGATTAAGCGTGTGTGTGCGCGAAGCATGTAATATTGCCGATTCCCTCCATTGCTTTGTTGCGTCTTACATCATTTTTTATTGGAATAAATCACCCTTTTTCTTGTTGCTCAGTAGCCATCCGTTTTCTTTCACTTTGGGCTAACACTTAGCACTTTTTCAAGCTTAACGTGTGCAATGCCATCCTCTGCAGATTTGCTTGTGGCCAATCGGCTGCTAGCAGGGGGTGCCAATCAGCCCAATCTGCCCAATCGTATAGACTCGGGCAGAAACAGGGGCATCAAGCTCCAATGGAGGATGAATCCAAACAAACCTGAAATAAATAATACAGAATCCTAGGATTTCTAAAAGAAAACTAGGAAAAAACAAACCCTACACCAGTAAATAACGGACTTCTAAACCTTATGGAAAACTTTTCTGATCAAAAATGAACAAGCCTAAAAGAGAAGAAATAACCCTTTTTTATCTCAAAACCATGAATCTTTAAAACTTGAGATCTTGATAAAAGAAAGGACCATGAAACAGAAGATCTAGACCGCCATGGAGGGCAACTGGACATCAAAACTAGATCCACAAACAAGATGAACTATCCTGCCTGATGCTAGCAATCACTTTTGGAAAAAGAACAAAAGAAGAAAAAGATATAGAGGCCTACTTATCAAGCCGTCAACTGTGCTGCATTCGCCTGCACCAATACGCTCGCCTGACATTGCCTAACATCGCTGCCGCGGACCTGAATACGCTCTCCATATTTAACAAAAAAGCTGTCAAAAAGCCGCGCACCAAGTACAGGGTGATGAGCAGCGGAGTAACCACGTCGGATGTCTGGAAGATGGAGCTGCTCTGCGCCGGATGGATGAAGATAGAAGATCCCGTCTGGGTGAAGACTTCTGCGGGCTTGGATGAAGACTTCGGCCGCTTGGATGAAGACTTCTGCCGCTTCGTTGAGGATGGATGTCGGATCTTCAAAACTGTAAGTCGATCTTTGGGGGTTAGTGTTAGGATTTTTTAAGGGTTTATTGGGTGGGTTTTAGTTTTAGATTAGGGTTTGGGCTGCAATAGAGCTAAATGCCCTTTTAAGGGCAATGCCCATCCAAATGCCCTTTTCAGGGCAATGGGGAGCTTAGGTTTTTATTTGGGGGTTGGTTGTGTGGGTGGTGGATTTTACTGTTGGGGGGGTATTTGTATTTTTTATTTACAGGTAAAAGAGCTGATTTCTTTGGGGCAATGCCCTGCAAAAGGCCCTTTTAAGGGCTATTTGTAGTTTATTGTAGGTTAGGGGTTTTTTTATTTTGGGGGGGCTTTTTTATTTTCATAGGGCCCTTAGATTAGGTGTAATTAGTTTAAATCTTTGATAATTTCTTTTTTATTTTTTTGTTACCTAGTGCTTATTTTTTTGTGTAACTTAGTGTTTGTTATTTTTTTTAACTTAGTAATTTTTTAGTGTAGATTTAAATTATTTGAGTAAGGTTAGGTGTTTAAATATATAATATAGTTAATTTAATTTGTAGTTTAATGTAATTTTAGTATAAAAGGGTATATTAATTATTAATTTAATATAGTTTAATGTAATTGTAGTATAACAGTTAGGGTAGATTAATTAATAGTTTAATATAGTTTAATTTAAATCTAAAGGTAAGTTTAAATTTATTATAAGATAGGGATGAGTTAAAATTTAATATAAAGTTAGCGGGTTGTTAGGTTTAGGGGTTAATAGTTTAATTTAGTTTATGGCGATGTGGGGGTTAATAAGTATAATGTAGGGGGCGGCGGTGTAGGGGGCAGCAGATTAGGGGTTAATAAGTATAATGTAGGTGGCAGCGGTGTCGGGGTGGCAGATTGGGGTTAAAAAGTATAATGTGGGTGGCAGATTAGGGGTTAAAAAGTATAATGTAGGTGTCGGCTGTGTCGGGGTGGCAGATTAGGGGTTAATAAGTATAATGTAGGGGCGGCGGTGTCGGGGTGGTAGATTAGGGGTTAAAAAGTATAATGTAGGTGGCGGCGGTGGCGGGGTGGCAGATTAGGGGTTAATAAGTATAATGTAGGTGGCGGTGGTGTAGGGGGCGGCAGATTAGGGGTGTTTAGACTCGGGGTACATGTTAGGGTGTTAGGTGTAAACATAACTTTTATTCTCCCATAGGAATCAATGGGATATCGGGCAGCAGCGAACATAAGCTTTCGCTGCTTTCAGACTCCCATTGATTCCTATGGCATCCGCCGCCTCCTGGGCGGGGGATTGAAAACCAGGTATGCTGGGCCGGAATAGTGGCGAGCGTACCTGGTAGTTATTTGATAACTAGCAAAAGTAGTCAGATAGTGCCGAATTTGCATTCGGAACATCTGTAGTGACGTAAGCATCGATCTGTGTCGGACTGAGACCGGCGAATCGTATGTTACATCACTAAATTCTACTTTTGCCGGTCTGTAGGCTTTGATAAGTAAGGGGAATCAGGGTCGCCGCAATTACGCTGCGGAATTCCAGCGTATTTGCTGTTGACGGCTTGATAAATAGGCCTCATAGGCTAAATTAAACAACCAAGTAGCTATAAGAGCATCCACAAACTTTTCCTGGTGATTCATGGACCTCACAAAAAACCTGAGAAGTTAAAATGATTAACAGAGAAGCCATCAGATCTATCTCTGTGAGACCCAAAGAACCACAATCTAATAGAAAAAAATCCAGCTAAACAAAGTATTTCCCTAAGGGCATGGACTGTCGACTGAGAAAATCTGCTTCCTAGTTACTCACCCCTAGAAAATAAACTGCAGAGATTAGACAACAATTGTTCTCTGCTCAGGAAAGAATCTGAGATACTTCCCTCATGATGACTGCTGTAACATTGTCTGACAGGGACTGTCTTGTCTTGAGATCAAAATAAATCCTCTGAGAAAATGGAGTATGGTCCCTGCGCCATTGCTGAAGCATACAAAGCTGAAAAGGCCTCATGTGAAAATCAACAAATCTAAAAGCATTAAGCATCTAATGCAGCAATCATTAGGCCTAGAACTTCCATACAAAGAGCTACTAAAGGACACAGAATTGACTGAAGATTTGAACAATATGAAATCTGTTTAAACCTTCTTTGTTTGGACAGAGAGTCTCAAATAAACTGAATCTGGACATCCAGAAAAGGGACTCTAGATTGGGGAACAAGAGAAAATCTCTTTAGAAAATTGGATTCTCCAACCATGCTACTAAAGAGAACAACAAAAGTCTGTTGGTGTGAGATACTGCTAAATGAAAAGACAAAGCCTATACCAAGATTTCGACCAGGAAAAGCTCTAATCACAAACAAGAGTACTTTTGAAAATATTCTAGGAGCAGTAGCTAAACCAAATGGAAGACCAACAAACTGAAATGTTTGTCCAGGAATGCAAACCTTAGAAACTGATCCTTGTGAATAGGAACATGAAGATATAAACTGACCTTGCTGTGCAAAAGGCAGAATAGACCGTATAGTTTCTATCTTGAAAGTAGAAACCCTGAGAAACTTGTTCAGGGCCGTAAAATCCAAAACTGGTCTGAAAGTTCCCTTCCTTCTTTGGAACAATGAAGAGATAGAAACCCAACCCCTGCTCCACAATTGGAACTGGAATAATGACTTCCGTGGATTGCAGATTAGAAACCAACTGAAAGAAGGCTTTCCTTTAAAAGGATCCTTTGGAAGAGACAGAAGAAACCTTCCTCTGGGAAGCCTAAACCTGAAACTTACTCGATAACCCTAAGAAACTATCGGCTAAATTTAGAGTTTGGCGTTAGCCGTCAAAACCAGCGTTAGGGCCGCCCGCTGGTATTTAGAGTCAGTCAGGAAAGGGTCTAACGCTCACTTTCCAGACGTGACTTTTCCATACCGCAGATCCCCTTACGTCAATTGCGTATCCTATCTTTTCAATGGGATCTTTCTAACGCTGGTATTTAGAGTCTTGGCTGAAGTGAGCGTTAGAAATCTAACGACAAGACTCCAGCCGCAGCAAAAAGCCAGGAGTTAAGAGCTTTCTGGGCTAACGCCGGTTTATAAAACTCTTAACTACTGTGCTCTAAAGTACACTAACACCCATAAACTACTTATGTACCCCTAAACCGAGGCCCCCCCACATCGCCGCCACTCTATTAAATTTTTTTAACCCCTAATCTGCCGACCGCACACCGCCGCCACCTACGTTATCCCTATGTACCCCTAATCTGCTGCCCCTAACACCGCCGACCCCTATATTATATTTATTAACCCCTAATCTGCCGCCCCCAACGTCGCCACCACCTACCTACAATTATTAACCCCTAATCTGCCGACCGGACCTCACCGCTACTATAATAAAGTTAATAACTCCTAATCCTCCTCACTAACCCTATAATAAATAGTATTAACCCCTAATCTGCCCTCCCTAACATCACCGACACCTAACTTCAAGTATTAACCCCTAATCTGCCGACCGGACCTCACCGCTACTCTATTAAATTTATTAACCCCTAAAGCTAAGTCTAACCCTAACACTAACACCCCCCTAAGTTAAATATAATTTTTATCTTACGAAATAAATTAACTCTTATTAAATAAATTAATCCTAATTAAAGCTAAATACTTACCTGTAAAATAAACCCTAATATAGCTACAATATAAATTATAATTATATTGTAGCTATTTTAGGATTAATATTTATTTTACAGGCAACTTTGTATTTATTTTAACCAGGTACAATAGCTATTAAATAGTTATTAACTATTTAATAGCTACCTAGTTAAAATAATTACAAAATTACCTGTAAAATAAATCCTAACCTAAGTTACAATTAAACCTAACACTACACTATCATTAAATTCATTAAATAAATAAAATACCTACAATTATCTACAATTAAACCTAACACTACACTATCAATAAATTAATTACATAAAATTCAAGTTCAATCCGATTGGCTGATCGGAAAAGCCAATAGAATGCGAGCTCAATCTGATTGGCTGATCCAAGCAGCCAATCGGATTGAACTTGATTCTGATTGGCTGATTCCATCAGCCAATCAGAATTTTCCTACCTTAATTCCGATTGGCTGATAGAATCCTATCAGCCAATCGGAATTCGAGGGACGCCATCTTGGATGACGTCCCTTAAAGGAACCGTCATTCGTCGGGAAGTCGTCGGTGAAGAAGGATGTTCCGCGTCGGCGGGATAAAGATGGATCCGGAAGAAAGAAGATTGAAGATGCCGCTTGATAGAAGACTTCAGCCGGATCATGGACCTCTTCAGCCCCCGCTTGGGCTTGGATGAAGACTTCGGAGGAGCCTCTTGTGGAACGATCTGTGATACCCGGCGTGGTGAAGATAAGGTAGGATGATCTTCAGGGGCTTAGTGTTAGGTTTATTTAAGGGGGGTTTGGGTTAGATTAGGGGTATGTGGGTGGTGGGTTGTAATGTTGGGGGGGGGTATTGTATGTGTTTTTTTACAGGCAAAAGAGCTGAATTCTTTGGGGCATGCCCCGCAAAAGGCCCTTTTAAGGACTGGTAAGGTAAAAGAGCTTTACAATTTTTATTTTAGAATAGGGTAGGGCATTTTTTTTATTTTGGGGGGCTTTGTTATTTTATTAGGGGGCTTAGAGTAGGTGTAATTAGCTTAAAATTGTTGTAATATTTTTCTAATGTTTGCAAATATTTTTTTTATTTTTTGTAACTTAGTTCTTTTTTTATTTTTTGTACTTTAGTTAGTTTATTTATTTGTATTTATTTGTAGGTATTGTATTTAATTAATTTATTGATAGTGTAGTGTTAGGTTTATTTGTAACTTAGGTTAGGATTTATTTTACAGGCAATTTTGTAATTATTTGAACTAGGTAGCTATTAAATAGTTATTAACTATTTAATAGCTATTGTACCTGGTTAAAATAAATACAAAGTTGCCTGTAAAATAAATATTAATCCTAAAATAGCTACAATATAATTATAATTTATATTGTAGCTATATTAGGGTTTATTTTACAGGTAAGTATTTAGCTTTAAATAGGAATAATTTATTTAATAAGAGTTAATTTATTTTGTTAGATTTAAATTATATTTAACTTAGGGGGGTGTTAGTGTTAGGGTTAGACTTAGCTTTAGGGGTTAATACATTTATTATAGTAGCGGCGAGGTCCGGTCGGCAGATTAGGGGTTAATACTTGAAGTTAGCTGTCGGCGATGTTATGGAGGGCAGATTAGGGGTTAATACTATTTATTATAGGGTTATTGAGGCGGGAGTGAGGCGGATTAGGGGTTAATACATTTATTATAGTAGCGGTGAGGTCCGGTCGGCAGATTATAGGTTAATTATTGTAGGTAGCTGGCGGCGACGTTGTGGGGGGCAGATTAGGGGTTAATAAATATAATATAGGGGTCGGCGGTGTTAGGGGCAGCAGATTAGGGGTACATAAGGATAATGTAGGTTGCGGCGGTGTACGGAGCGGCAGATTAGGGGTTAAAAATAATATGCAGGGGTCAGCGATAGCGGGGGCGGCAGATTAGGGGTTAATAAGTGTAAGGTTAGGGGTGTTTAGACTCGGGGTTCATGTTAGGGTGTTAGGTGCAGACTTAGGAAGTGTTTCCCCATAGGAAACAATGGGGCTGCGTTAAGAGCTGAACGCGGCTTTTTTGCAGGTGTAAGTTTTTTTTTTTTCAGCTCAAACAGCCCCATTGTTTCCTATGGGGGAATCGTGCACGAGCACGTTTTTGTAGCTGGCCGCGTCCGTAAGCACCGCTGGTATTGAGAGTTGCAGTGGCAGTAAATTATGCTCTACGCTCCCTTTTTGGAGCCTAACGCAGCAATTCTGTGAACTCTAAATACCAGCGGTATTTAAAAGGTGCGGGGAAAAAAAGCCAGCGTTAGCTACGCGTGTCGTTACCGACAAAACTCTAAATCTAGCCGTATATTAAAATAAAAACAGGGATCCTGAACAGACTAGACCCAAACCTCCTGAGAAAGGCGTGACCTGCCCCCTACCAAAATATCTGTATCAGGGGCTGCACCTTTATGCAAACTTGGATGAGGAGTAGGTTTCCTAGATTGTTTGGATCTGTTCTAATTTGGACTAGGCTTCTATGCTTTATTGGAAGATCCTTGTTTCTGAGAAGAGAAACTGACAAAATGAATGAAAAGTTACCTTACCTCCCGTCACAGAACAAAATAACAGAATCTAATCCAGAACCAAACAACATCTTCCCCTGAAAAGAAAGAGATAAAAGTCTGGATTTGGAAATCATATCAGATTACCAGGACTTAAACCACAAAGCCCTTCTAGAAACTGCTAATGACATACTCTTAGAACTAATTTAAATTATTTCAATAGCTGCCTCACAAATGAAAGCATTGGCAGACCTCAGTAGACCCAAAAGATTTAGCAAACCTTCACTAGTAGAATCATCCGAAAACTGCTCAGCAACATTATCCAACCAAACAGAAGAATTCACAGCCACATAGGCAACGTCAACTGCTGACATAAAAAGAAAACATGTTTGCAGGAAAGGCCTGCTACAAAAAGATTCAAATTTCTTTCATACAGGTGGTGAGAACCCACGATCCATTACTCCTGGGAATTACTCTTCCCTGCCAATAGGAGGAGACAACTATTCCAAAACCCCAAGATCTCTATAAAACCCCTTCCACCTTACTGGAAACTTGTCATGACTTTGCCTCCGTTGGAGGAAGGTGAAGAATGAAGATGTTATTCTTCAGTGAGAATGGGTCTAAGACATTCTCCTCAGAGTGCAGTGTTTGTTGGACGGATGTATTGGGAGTATGGGTAGTGACATATTTTATTCCCTCATGGGAATTAGTCACAAGCCTTCCACAGGTGTCGCGGGGACCTGTCCTTTGCCTCCTCCTGTTTGGGTTGTTAATATACTCCTATTCCATATTATCTGCTGTTATGTTTCAGCACTGCTTTGGCTCTCTACTGGATTCCTCCAGGAGGTGGGTGCCTATTGGTAAGTACTATTTTTCTATTTCTTATTGTTCAAACACTCTATTAGCCTTTAAAGGTTATTTGATAACATTTTTTTTTAAATATGTGTGTGTGAATATACATATATATATATATATATATATATATAGTGCTTTGGAACAGACATATTAGTAATTTATACATTTTTTGCACGTGACGTTTCATCGATTATGCACATTGGCAGGTCAAGATAGTGCACATAGGCGTCTTGGGATTGCGTGTGTCGGGATTTTTGTGTGCAGGTTAGTTTTGGTGCGCTTTGGTCTTTTGGTCTGCTGGTGCTTTGTCATCTTTATTTTAAAGTTGGATTAGCACGCGTTGTCCTTGTAAGTTTTTAAGTGCTTTTTGTGGACGGGCTAAGTTCATTTCACTTACTTTAAGAGCTCTTTTTTTGGGGTTATAACTATATTACTATATAACTATATATTTATGCACATTACTACTTTTGTAGTTTTCTGCTGTTATGGAGCTTTCTGATTCTTTCCCTAAATTTACTTCAGAAGCTGGGTCCTCTGAACACTTTCCTACCAGTGTTAAATGTGTTTATTATATACAGGCTGAGATGTTACCTCCAGCACAATTATGCAACACAAGTTTTAATGCCCTCTGACCAGTCTAATGCTGCTCCTGCTTCTTCTGAGTCCTCAGAGGGAGAGGTTTTCTCTGATTCTCTGATCATGTATCAGAGTCATCCACTTTTTTTTTGTTTTAAGTTGAACATTTCTTCACTTTTAAAAGGGGTTAAATATCCTAAGGTAACTGAGGATAGATCTGTAAAATGTTCATATTTAATTTATTGATCTATGGTTAAAAAAAAGGTTTTTCCTGTTCCTGATGCTGTCTCTGAGATAGTCTCTAGAGAATGGTCTGAGCCAGGTATACCCTTTGATTCCTTTTAGAATCTGTATCCTTTACCACTCTTTAATATTGAACTTTGGGAATCTGTTCCTAAAGTGGATGGGGTTATTTCTACCTTGGTTGAGGGTACTTCTATTATTTTGGAAGTTAGCGTTTTCTTTTAAGACCCTTTAGGTAGGTAGATTTCTTCCTTAGGAGATTTTTTTTTCAGCAAGCAGGTTTTCTTTTTAGACCAGCAGTTTATTTTGCTGGTGTGACTGCTGATTTTTCCATTTGGTCATTCTGAGCAGGTTTCTGTTAATTCTGTTAGTAAAGATTTTTTTGATCTTTTGGAATTTCTTTAATATGCTAATGCTTTCATTTGGATTGTTGTTTTTGACATTATTTTAGATTAATTCTAAATATGTATGTGGCAGTACTTTCTTGTAGGGCTTTATGGTTTTAAGAGACAGCGTACACCAAGGGGTATATTTATCAATGTGCGAGCGGACATGATACGAAGCAGCGTATCATGTCCGCTGCACATCGATAAATGCTGACAACATACGGTCTCGGCCGCTAGCAGGGGGTGCCAATCAACCGGATCGTATTTGATCGGGTTGATTTCTGTCCACGGCCTCAGAGCAGGTGGCAAGTTATGGAGCAGCGGTCTTTAGACCTCTGTTTCCGGAGAGCCATACGGAGCTTGATAAATATGCCCCCAATTTTCATATAACTGCATGTAATAGACACTACTATAAAGAAGAATATGCACAGATACTGATCTAAACACCCAGTATAAAACCTTGTAAAGACTTACTTAGAAGCTCTAAGTTTAGCACTGTTGATGACACCCAGGGACACCCAGTGAAATGGGCTGGGAAAACAAGAAGAGCAGACACCCCCCTCTCTGCATATGAAAAGACAGATAACAGGAGCAGCAGGAGTCTGTAAACGCACGTATACATCTGACACTGTGGGGCTTGGTTAGGAGTTTGAAAATCAGCACAATGTTGTTAAAAATATGCAAAACTGCACATTGTTACAAACCCCCCCCAAGATGGTCTATATAAGGATCATCTACAAAACATTTATGCAAATGAAAAATCTAGTGTGCAATGTCCCTTTAAAGTCTTGGAGGTATATTTATGAAGCTAGCTTCTATCGTTTTCTTTCCTTTTCTCAGAATCAGTCTGTCTGGAAGTCAAATTGTTACAGATCTAAGCAGTCCAAATAATCTACTCACTCATCCAAGTCTGCGTGAAGGTATGGCCCTGATCCAGAGGCTCTGGTAGGGGGCAGGTTGCACATTTTTTCAGGAGGCTTGGTTTCAGTCTGTTCATGATCTATGGGCTCTATATTTAGTTTCTCAAGGTTACTGAATAGGTTTCAGAACAAGGCTACCCAAAGGAAGGTTTATTCTGTACAATGTTCTGAAAAATCCTGTGATGGCTTAAACCTTTTCTCAGTCAGTTTCAATCTAGATTCTATGGGAGTGATTGTTCCTATCCCTTTGTTGGAACTGGTGATAGGGTTTTATTCAGATCTCTTCATTGTTCAAAAGGAGGAGGGACCAGTTCTGAACTATAGTTATTTGGGGTCTCCCAGAGATAGGTCTGAGGCCTCTCTATTAAACAACAAACATCACAGATACTACTATGTGAGGTCTAGGGATTCTCAGGAGAAGATTTTGAATGCTTTGGTAGCTCTGTGGTGATTTTGACTGGCCTATGTTTTTCATTCTCTGGTTCTTCTACCCAGAGTGATTGCCAGGATCAGGCTAGAGTAGTCATCAATTCTGATTTCCCTGACTTGGCCTCACAGAGTTTGGTATGCAGACTTAGTTCAGATATCTAGATTCTCACTGTGGTCTCTTCCTCTATATCCAGACCTTCTGTCTTAAGGTCTGTTTTTTCTATCAGGATCTCAAGTCTCTAAGCTTGATGGCATGGAAATTGAATGGTTAGTTCTTAGGAAGAGAGATTTTTCTGATTCTGTTTTTTGAGACTTCGACACAGGCATGCAAGCCTGTGACTAGGAAAATTTATCATAAGGTCCGGAGGGCTTTTATTTCTTAGTGTATATTTTTTTTCTTGGCATTCTTTTAGAATTCCTAGGATTTTGACGTTTTTGGAGGATGGTTTAGATAAGAATTTATCTGCCAGTTCTTTGAAGGGTCTTTCATGTGATTCTCCTTCTCATATTTTTCTTTCATTAGGACAAGACAATTTTGAGAATAAAAATTGACCTTTTACCTAGGGTTGTATCCTTGGATTATATAAGTCAGGAAATTGTTGTTCTTCTTTGTATCCTAGCCATAAGTTTTCTTCAGAGAGGCTTCTTAATAACTTGGATGTTGTTAGAGCTTTGAAGTATTATGTAGATGCTTCTAAGGATTGCAGACATCTAAGGATTACTATAAATATTTTTTATGGTAAATTATAAGATATGATGAAAATAATG
This sequence comes from Bombina bombina, assembly GCF_027579735.1. NCBI lineage: Eukaryota > Metazoa > Chordata > Amphibia > Anura > Bombinatoridae > Bombina > Bombina bombina. The sequence goes on along the minus strand of NC_069507.1, from coordinate 282,097,428 downwards.
GTATCTTTGGAAAGTCCATTTAGTGGCGAGAAAAACGGTATATAATATGTGGGGGTACAGTAAATGAGTAAGAGGAAAATTACAGCTAAACACAAACACCACAGAAATGTAAGAATAGCCTTGGTCCTGAAGGGAAAGAAATTGAAAAATGGCCTTGGTCCTTAAGTGGTTAATTGAATCTTTAGATCTGTAAGGCTTACTTAGAGGTGGGATGACCTTCACCTAAATGGATTACTGAACATTCTACTAGATCAGTTGCCAGTTCTTATATTTAAGAATGAGGCTGCTGTTGCCCTTATTTGCAAGGCAGCTAATTGGTCTTCTTTGCATACTTTTTCTAAAATGTTCCATTTTTTGGGGGGTTGCTTTTCGTAGGTCCTTCAGGTAGTTGTATCAGGTCTATTATGATTTTTGCTCTTCGATCATTTTATTTGCATATCTACCCTGTTTATACTTTGGGTTCTATTTGGGCTGTGGATCTAGCATTACAGTGAAAAAATATGTTCCTTTTATCCCGCCCTTATTAATTATCACTAGTGATGTCGCAAACCTAAAAATTTCGGTTTGCGAACGGCGGACTTGAACTTCCGCAACTGTTCGCGAACCGGGCGAACCGCCATTGACTTCAATAGGCAGGCGAACTTTAAAGCCAACAGGGACTCTTTCTGGCCACAATAGTGAGGGAAAAGTTGTTTCAAGGGGACTAACACCTGGACTGTGGATTGCCGGAGGGGGATCCATGGCAAAACTCCCACGGAAAATTACATAGTTGATGCAGAGTCTGGTTTTAAGCCATAAAGGGCATAAATCACCTAACATTCCTAAATTGTTTGGAATAACGTGCTTTAAAACATCAGGTATGATGTTGTATCGATCAGGTAGTGTAAGGGTTACGCCCGCTTCACAGTGACAGACCAAACTCCCCGTGTAACGCACCGCAAACAACCGCAAACAGTCCATTTGCACAACCACGAGATAGATAGATTTGATAGATAGATACATAGATTACATAGATCAATAGATGCAATATACATTTGATAGATACGATTGATAGTTAGATAGATTTGATAGATAAATAGATAGATTTGATAGATATATAATTTCCCAGACAGAGAATTACAAGATGTGCGGATTGGGACCCATGGTAAGGTTCCCAGAGGCAGTTGCGGTGCCAAGGGAAGTGTATATGGCATAGATTTTAGGAACCGGGAGATGGAAAAAGATGCTTGGTCGGTCCTCCTACTTCAAATTTGGGGCACTGCGCGTGAAATCGTGGCCGGACTTTTAGCCGACGGACATTTGGCAGACGGACATTTGGCCGAAACACCAGTGGCTGTTACAAAACAGTCCGGCCATGAGATAGATAGATTTGATAGATAGATACATAGATTACATAGATCAATAGATGCAATATACATTTGATAGATACGATTGATAGTTAGATAGATTTGATAGATAAATAGATAGATTTGATAGATATATAATTTCCCAGACAGAGAATTACAAGACGTGCAGTCTGGGACCCATGGTAAGGTTCCCAGAGGCAGTTGCGGCGCCAGGGGAGGTATATATGGCATGGATTTTAGGAACCGGGAGATGAAAAAAGATGCTTGGTCGGTCCTCCTACTTAAAATTTGTGGCACTGCGCGTGCAATCTACTGTGGCACCAGATATGAGTGGTGTGTTAAGTAGTACTATTCTGATCAGTTTAATACCTGTTACTCCCCCTATCGGGGGAGGTGTATATGGCATGGATTTTAGGAACCGGGACATGGAAAAAGATGCTTGGTCGGTCTTCCTACTTGAAATTTGGGGCACTGCGCGTGCAATCATGGCCAGACTTTTAGCCAACGGACATTTGGCCGACAGACATTTGGCCGAAACACAAGTGGCTGTCACAAAACAGTCCGGCCACGAGATAGATTTGATAGATAAAAACATAGATTACATAGATCAATAGATGCAATATACATTTGATAGATACGAATTACATAGATCAATAGATGCAATATACATTTGATAGATTCGATTGATAGTTAGATAGATTTGATAGATAAATAGATAGATTTGATAGATATATAATTTCCCAGACAGAGAATTACAAGGTTCCCAGAGGCAGTTGCGGCGCCAGGGGACGTGTATATGGCATGGATTTTAGGAACCGGGAGATGGAAAAAGATGCTTGGTCGGTCCTCCTGCTTCAAATTTGGGGCACTGCGCGTGCAATCTATTGTGCCACCAAATATGATTGGTGGCACTGAGCAAGTAGGCACAGTATATGCTGTGAGCCAGACACACAGGCTGGCAGTGGCAGGCAGGCAACTGCTATTAGATTACACTAGCAGACTGATGTAAAAGGTTTTTTTAAAAATTTACACTAATGTTACACCAGATATGACTGGTGGTGGCACTGAGCAAGTAGGCACAGTATATGCTGTGAGCCTGACACACAGGCTGGCAGTGGCAGGCTGGCCTGCTGGCAACTGAAATTAGATTACACTAGCAGACTGATGTAAAAGTTGTTTTTTTTTAAATTTACACTAATGTTACACCAGATATGAGTGGTGGCACTGAGCAAGTAGTCACAATATATGCTGTGAGCCAGACACACAGGCTGGCAGTGGCAGGCAGGCAACTGCTATTAGATTACACTAGCAAACTGATGTAAAAGTTTTTTTTTAAAAAAATGTACACTACTGTTACACCAGATATGACTGGTGGTGGCACTGAGCAAGTAGGCACAGTATATGCTGTGAGCCTGACACACAGGCTGGCAGTGGCAGGCTGGCCTGGCAACTGAAATTAGATTACACTAGCAGACTGATGTAAAAGTTTTTTTTTTTTAAATTTACACTAATGTTACACCAGATATGAGTGGTGGCACTGAGCAAGTAGGCACAGTATATAAAAACTTTATATTCCCTGTACATTACTGACATATGTCTTTTACCTCTACCTATGTGTTTAATCAAATTGAGGACTCCAAAAAATACTAACTCTTGAACAGACTTTACTCATAATTTAAGTCGATTTCACTTGACACCATGGATGTGACCATATTACACGTATGGGGGGGTAGTTATCAAGCCGTCTACTTTTCTGGCTTCGCCGGCCCAATACGCCCCCCTAAGCTCGCCTCACATCGCCGCCGCGGACCTGAAAAAATACGCCTAAGTTATCAAATAAAGCTGTCAAAAAGCCGCGGGGCGATGAGCAGCGGACTGTGAGAGTTATCACTCATCCGATCTCGCTGCCCTTCGGCTTTTTCCCAGCTTTATTGCTAGCCTGTCACTAAGCACCCACACTAAACTACACTGTTCTACCCCTATACCGGAGCCCCCTGCAACTCAATAAAGTTACTAACCCCTAAACCGCCGCTCCTAGACCCCGCCGCAACTCTTATAAATGTATTAACCCCTAAACCGCCGCTCCTAGACCCTGCCGCAACTCTTATAAATGTATTAACCCCTAAACCGCCGCTCCCGGACACCGCTGCCACCTACATTATACCTAGTAACCCCTATCCTGCCCCCCCTACACCGTCGTCCTCTATTATAAAGTTATTAACCCCTATCCTGCTGATCCCGCACCTCTCCGCAACTAAATAAATAGTTTAACCCCTAAACCGCCGCTCCCTGAACCCGCCGCAACCTATATTAAACCTATTAACCCCTATCCTGCCCCCCCTACACCGTCGTCACCTATAATAAATTTATTAACCCCTAATCTGCCTCCCCTACACCGTCGCCCCCTATAATAAATTTATTAACCCCTATCCTGCCCCCCACTACGCCGCCGCCACTGTAATAAAATTATTAACCCCTAAACCTAAGTCTAACCCTAACCCTAACGCCCCCCTAACTTAAATATTAATTAAATAAATCTAAATAATATTTTTATTATTAACTAAATGAATCCTATTTAAAACTAAATACTTACCTATAAAATAAACCCTAATATAGCTACAATATAAATAATAATTATATTCTAGCTATTTTAGGATTTATTTTTATTTTACAGGCATCTTTCAATTTATTTTAACTAGGTACAATAGCTATTAAATAGTTATTAACTATTTAATAGCTTACCTAGCTAAAATAAAGAGAAATTAACCTGTAAAATAAAAACTAACCTAAGTTACAATTACACCTAACACTACACTATACTTTAATACATTATTCCTATTTAAAACTAAATACTTACCTGTAAAATAAACCCTAAGATAGCTACAATATAATTAATAATTATATTGTAGCTATCTTAGGATTTATATTTATTTTACAGGTAACTTTGTATTTATTTTAGCTAGTTAGAATAGTTATTAAATAGTTATTAACTATTTAATAACTACCTAGCTAAAAGAAATACAAAATTACCTGTAAAATAAATCCTAACCTAAGTTACAATTAAACCTAACACTACACTATCATTAAATTAATTAAACTACCTACAAATAACTACAATTAAATACAATTACATAAACTAACTAAAGTACAAAAAATAAAAAAAGCTAAGTTACAAAAAATAAAAAAATAAGTTACAAACATGTTAAAAATATTACAACAATATTAAGCTACTTACACCTAATCTAAGCCCCCTAATAAAATAACAAACCCCCCCCAAAATAAAAAAATGCCCTACCCTATTCTAAATTAAATAAAGTTCAAAGCTCTTTTACCTTACCAGCCCTTAAGGGCCATTTGTGGGGGCATGCCCCAAAGAAAACAGCTCTTTTGCCTGTAAAAGAAAAACACAACCCCCCCCAACATTAAAACCCACCACCCACATACCCCTAATCTAACCCAAACCCCCCTTACAAAATCCTAACACTAATCCCCTGAAGATCATCCTACCTTGTCTTCACTCAGCCGAGCAGCGATGGAACCGAAGTGGACATCCGGAGCAGAAGAAGTTAATCCTCCAAGTGGCGCTGAAGAAATCTTCCATCCGATGAAGTCATCATCCAGGCGGCGCTGAAGAAAAGTCTTCGATCCAGCCGATGTCATCTTCAAAGAGGCGCTGAAGAGGTCTTCTATCCGGGCGAAGTCATCTTCCAAGCCGGGTCTTGAATCTTCCTTCCGCCGACGCGGATCCTCCTTCTTCACCGACGGACTACGACGAATGAAGGCTCCTTTAAGGGACGTCATCCAAGATGGCGTCCCCTCAATTCCAATTGGCTGATAGGATTCTATCAGCCAATCGGAATTAAGGTAGGAAAAATCTGATTGGCTAATCCAATCAGCCAATCAGATTGAGCTCGCATTCTATTGGCTGTTCCGACCTTAATTCCGATTGGCTGATAGAATCCTATCAGCCAATCGGAATTAAGGTAGGAAAAATCTGATTGGCTAATCCAATCAGCCAATCAGATTGAGCTCGCATTCTATTGGCTGATCGGAACAGCCAATAGAATGCGAGCTCAATCTGATTGGCTGATTGGATTAGCCAATCAGATTTTTCCTACCTTAATTCCGATTGGCTGATAGGATTCTATCAGCCAATCGGAATTAAGGTAGGAAAAATCTGATTGGCTGATGGAATCAGCCAATCAGATTGAGCTCGCATTCTATTGGCTGTTCCGACCTTAATTCCGATTGGCTGATAGAATCCTATCAGCCAATCGGAATTAAGGTAGGAGAAATCTAATTGGCTAATCCAATCAGCCAATCAGATTGAGCTCGCATTCTATTGGCTGATCGGAACAGCCAATAGAATGCGAGCTCAATCTGATTGGCTGACTCCATCAGCCAATCAGATTTTTCCTACCTTAATTCCGATTGGCTGATAGAATCCTATCAGCCAATCGGAATTGAGGGGACGCCATCTTGGATGACGTCCCTTAAAGGAGCCTTCATTCATCGTAGTCCGTCGGTGAAGAAGGAGGTTCCGCGTCGGCGGAAGGAAGATTCAAGACCCGGCTTGGAAGATGACATCGCCCGGATAGAAGACCTCTTCAGCGCCTCTTTGAAGATGACATCGGCCGGATCGAAGACTTTTCTTCAGCGCCGCCTGGATGATGACTTCATCGGATGGAAGATTTCTTCAGCGCCGCTTGGAGGATTAACTTCTTCCGCTCCGGATGTCCACTTCGGTTCCATCACTGCTCGGCTGAGTGAAGACAAGGTAGGATGATCTTCAGGGGATTAGTGTTAGGTTTTTGTAAGGGGGGTTTGGGTTAGATTAGGGGTATGTGGGTGGTGGGTTTTAATGTTGGGGGGGTTGTATTTTTCTTTTACAGGCAAAAGAGCTGTTTTCTTTGGGGCATGCCCCCACAAATGGCCCTTTTAAGGGCTGGTAAGGTAAAAGAGCTTTGAACTTTATTTAATTTAGAATAGGGTAGGGCATTTTTTTATTTTGGGGGGGTTTGTTATTTTATTAGGGGGCTTAGATTAGGTGTAAGTAGCTTAAAATTGTTGTAATATTTTTAACATGTTTGTAACTTATTTTTTTATTTTTTGTAACTTAGCTTTTTTTATTTTTTGTACCTTAGTTAGTTTATGTAATTGTATTTAATTGTAGTTATTTGTAGGTAGTTTATTTAATTAATTTAATGATAGTGTAGTATTAGGTTTAATTGTAACTTAAGTTAGGATTTATTTTACAGGTAATTTTGTATTTCTTTTAGCTAGGTAGTTATTAAATAGTTAATAACTATTTAATAGCTATTCTAACTAGCTAAAATAAATACAAAGTTACCTGTAAAATAAATATAAATCCTAAGATAGCTACAATATAATTATTAATTATATTGTAGCTATCTTAGGGTTTATTTTACAGGTAAGTATTTAGTTTTAAATAGGAATAATTTATTAAAGTATAGTGTAGTGTTAGGTGTAATTGTAACTTAGGTTAGTTTTTATTTTACAGGTAAATTTCTCTTTATTTTAGCTAGGTAAGCTATTAAATAGTTAATAACTATTTAATAGCTATTGTACCTAGTTAAAATAAATTGAAAGGTACCTGTAAAATAAAAATAAATCCTAAGATAGCTAGAATATAATTATTATTTATATTGTAGCTATATTAGGGTTTATTTTAAAGGTAAGTATTTAGTTTTAAATAGGATTAATTTAGTTAATAAGAGTTAATTTATTTAGATTTATTTAATTAATATTTAAGTTAGGGGGGCGTTAGGGTTAGGGTTAGACTTAGGTTTAGGGGTTAATAATTTTATTACAGTGGCGGCGGTGTAGTGGGGGGCAGGATAGGGGTTAATAAATTTATTATAGGTGGCGACGGTGTAGGGGGGGCAGATTAGGGGTTATTAAATTTATTATAGGTGGCGACGGTGTAGGGGGGGCAGGATAGGGGTTAATACATTTAATATAGGTTGCGGCGGGTTCAGGGAGCGGCGGTTTAGGGGTTAATACATTTATTATAGTTGCGGTGGGCTCCGGGAGCGGCGGTTTAGGGGTTAATATGTATAGAGTAGCTTGCGGTGGGCTCCGGGAGCGGCGGTTTAGGGGGTAATAACTTTATTTAGTTGCGGCTGTTTAGGCGGAACAGATTAGTGGTGTTTAGACTCGGGGTACATGTTAGGGTGTTAGGTGTAGACAGCTCCCATAGAAATCAACGGGATGTCTGTCAGCAGCGAACTTGTACTTTCGCTATGGTCAGACTCCCATTGATTCCTATGGGATCCGCCGCCTCCAGGGGTGGCGGTTTGAAAACCAGGTACGCTGGGCCGTAAAAGTGCCGAGCGTACCTGCTAGTTTTTTGATAACTAGCAAAAGTAGTGAGAATGTGCAGCACTTGTGTGCGGAACATCTGGAGTGACGTAAGAATCGATCTGTGTCGGACTGAGTCCGGCGGATCGAAGCTTACGTCACAAAATTCTACTTTTGCCGGTCTCGAGCCTTTGATAACTAAGGCGTATCAGCCTCGCCACAAATACGCTGCGGAATTCCAGCGTATTTGAGGTTGACGGCTTGATAACTAGGCCCCATGGTTGTTCCTTTCCGGAGCAATATGTACTTTTAGTATACTAGTTGTTAAACTAAAATTAACAACGGGACATTTCCAATAACTACAAGAGACAATAAGATACCTCCTTAAATGTTTAAGGGATATAACTCAAATTCCACCTTAACTGGGATCACACACCCCTTTGAACTAACCAATAAGGATGCAGGATAGCCCTATAAAGGAATACCTGCCAGCAATGAGAACACATCTTGAAAAAGCCCCAAGTGAGGGGAGAAACCGGTTGATGACTGTGTCTCATTTCCTACAAGAAGAACCACTGCTAAGCTGAACTCCTTTAAGGCTTGTGAACTTGATACAGCCGCCAAAAGGATCGCTATTGTGTTGAAAAAGCACACAGGACAACTACCAACGCCTGGCTCACTACCCCCAAGGCCTGTGAATTTGAATACAGCCCTCTGAGGGAGCGCACCAGTCTACGAATTGAATATACTGCCAGATGATCTAGTACCTGCACTAAGCACCACAGAATAAGAGTGCCTTGAAGTTACTATCTACCATCATCTAAAGGATTGCTATTACCCCAGAGATCGTTTACATTCTGTTCCTCCCGAAATCAGCTGGACATTTTCAGAAAGGGTGATGTAAGTGGACTACACTAGGAGTACACACCCACCTCAGGAGGATCACCCACCTACAGGACAAACAATATTCAATCTGTGCTCCACAGATTAGCGCAAGGTACCTCACTCGCCCATTAGCTTGATCCAATGCTATTAGTATGATCATCTAGTCACGAGTGTTTTTGTTCACTATAGTGCACTTTCAGGTTAATACTGTTTTAACCCCTGGTTTTTACGCTGGACGTTCAGTTATTAAGTCTGTTTGTATTGCTATTTGTTTTTATTTATACTGTCTGAATATCTCTGCCCTCTTTATACTTATATTTATTTGAGTATAGTTTTCTTCTATCCTCAATCACAGTATATATATATATATATATATATATATATATATATATATATATATATATATAGATTTGTGGTTAATCTTTCCCCTTTCTGTATGTTTTTTCAAACTAATTTAAAGGGCCCCATTAATTACTTTTTAGTATATATGTACTGATTTTATTAACACTGTTTTTGTAATCTTGATTGTATTGTAATTTTACACTATTAAATATATTTTCTAAGTTATATATTAGGCTATTACCATTTATTAACTTTTATAACGATTATATTTCTGCTAAGGTAGACCCTTTTAGGTTACCCGTATATTGTATTTGTGTACTACCCTGCTTTCAGCGCCAGTATTTCCGCTTAAATTATTCCACTATCCTCCTCAGGGTTCTTAGAGAGAGACCCTTCTATACTTGGCATTAGGGTTGATATAAGCGCCAATTCTCACCTATCCTCCTTACAGTATATGCTGTGAGCCTGACACACAGGCTGGCAGTGGCAGGCAGGCAACTGCTATTAGATTACACTAGCAGACTGATGTAAAAGTTTTTTTAAAAAAAAATTACACTACTGTTACACCAGATATGACTGGTGGTGGCACTGAGCAAGTAGGCACAGTATATGCTGTGAGCCTGACATACAGGCTGGCAGTGGCAGGCAGGCAACTGAAATTAGATTACACTAGCAGACTGATGTAAACGTTTTTTTTTTTAAATTTACCCTAATGTTACACCAGATATGAGTGGTGGCACTGGGCAAGTGGGCACAGTATACGCTGTGAGCCTCACACACACGCTGGCAGGCAACTGCAATTAGATTACAAAAAAAAACGACTGAAGTTCTAGCCCTAAAAAGAGCTTTTTGGGGTGCTGTCCTTACAGCAGAGATCAGATGAGTCCTTCAGGACTGTAGTGGACACTGAATATACTAGCCTAGCTATCGATTTCCCTATAATGTCAGCAGCAGCAGCTACACTGTCCCTCCTCTCACTAAGAATGCAGGATCAGAATGAATCTAAAATGGCTGCTGCACAGGAGCTGGGAGGGTCTGGGAGGGAGGGTCTGCTGCTGATTGGCTGAAATGTGTCTGCAGACTGTGAGATACAGGGTCAAAGTTTACTCAATGATGACGAATAGGGGGCAGATCGAACATTGCATATGTTCGTCCGCTGCGGCGAACACGAACAAGCTATGTTCGCCGGGAACTGTTCTCAGACGAACTGTTCGCGACATCACTAATTATCACTGCTTGGGTATTAGTTCCCCTTGTAATGGAGTGTGAACTCTCACCACCTGTATGAAAGAAAACATAATTTATGCTTACCTGATAAAGAACCAGATTACAAGTGGAACTTTATTTATTCGTTGCTGTTCGTGCGTGAACTCCACTAGAAGTAAGCTTTTTGTGTGCGTCGGGTAGTATACGTATTACAAGATGAAAGTAAAAGTTTTCGCTCGTGCTCTAACCCGATATGCACAAAAAGCTGAAGTTAGAATATCGAGAAACTGTTAATGTATTCCCCCATAGAAGTCAATGGAACAAAAAAGTGTAAAAAAACCAAAACATCTTTTTTGCGCGCAAAGCCGATTGCATATTCTTAAAGGGACAGTCTAGGCCAAAATAAACTTTCATGATTCAGATAGAGCATGTAATTTTAAACAATTTTCCAATTTTACTTTTATCACCAATATTGCTTTGTTCTCTTGGTATTCTTAGTTGAAAGCTTAACCTAGGAGGTTCATATGCTAATTTCTTAGACCAGGAAGCCCACCTCTTTTCAGATTGCATTTTAACAGTTTTTCACCACTAGAGGGTGTTAGTTCACATATTTCATATAGATAACACTGTGCTCATGCACGTGAAGTTATCTGGGAGCAGGCACTGATTGGCTAGACTGCAAGTCTGTCAAAAGAACTGAAAAAAGGGGCAGTTTGCAGAGGCTTAGATACAAGATAATCACAGAGGTTAAAAGTATATTATTATAACTGTGTTGGTTATGCAAAACTGGGGAATGGGTAATAAAGGGATTATCTATCTTTTAAAACAATAAAAATTCTGGTGTAGACTGTCCCTTTAAGTGCGCTAACCCGCATTGCAATATTCTTCACATAGCAGAATATGTTCTATTTATTCATAAATACATATTTCTACATATATCTGATGGTTGTACTATATATATATAGATGATTTAGATGATTATATATTGGTATTGAAGGGGAACAAAACGTTGTGAGTTTAGTCCCTGTGAGGCTACCGTACCGGTTTATGTGCAGGAGCAGTGTAAGTCAAGGGATATCTTTTAGTTTTCTATTAAAGGGACACAGAACCCAAATGTTTTATTTTGTGATTCAGATAGAGCATTCAATTTGAAGCAACTTTCTAATTTACTCCTATTATCAAATTTTCTTCATTCTCTTGGTATCTTTATTTGAAATGCAAGAATGTAAGTTTAGATGCCGGCCCATTTTTGGTGAACAACCTGGATTTTCCTTGCTGATTGGGGGTTAAAGTCATCCACCAATAAAAACGTGCTATCCAGAAGTCTGAACCAAAATAAACGCTTAGATGCCTTATTTTTAAAATAAAGATACCAAGAGAATGAATAAAAATTGATAATAGGAGTAAATTAGAAAGTTGCTTAAAACTGCTGCTCTAGCTGAATCATGAAATAAAAATTTTGGGTTCAGTGTCCCTTTAATGTGATTTTACCCCATAGTCTTGGGACCTGTACCGCTGTATACAGAGGCTCTGGGCGACTGAGGAAAAGGGGTTGGGTAATCAGATTTTCCAGTTGCTGCTTCTAATGAAGTATAATGTTTGTGACATGCATGGCAAGAGTAGCTACTAAAGGATAGGGGCTACATTATTTCATGGATGTAATCTGCACTTTCATGCGCTCTTCTCCTTTTCATTTAGTATAGATATAGATACTACCTATTTATATAAATACATAGAACATATTCTGCTATGTGAGGAACATTAGAATGTGAAATATTTACATTAAATACACAGGATAACACTTTATTAAATATAAATATTGCATAAATATGCTTTTTCATGTTTTCATCTACTTGACTGCAAAGGGCTCCAATGCACACACATATATATATATATATATATATATATATATATATATATATATATATATATATGTCTATATGTGTGTACATGTGTGTTTATATATCTATATATGTCTATATGTGTGTACATGTGTGTTTATATATCTATATATGTCTATATGTGTGTACATGTGTGTTTATATATCTATATATGTCTATATGTGTGTACATGTGTGTTTATATATCTATATATGTCTATATGTGTGTACATGTGTGTTTATATATCTATATATGTCTATATGTGTGTACATGTGTGTTTATATATCTATATATGTCTATATGTGTGTACATGTGTGTTTATATATCTATATATGTCTATATGTGTGTACATGTGTGTTTATATATATATACACTGTGTGCAGAATTATTAGGCAAATGAGTATTTTGACCACATCATCCTCTTTATGCATGTTGTCTTACTCCAAGCTGTATAGGCTCGAAAGCCTACTACCAATTAAGCATATTAGGTGATGTGCATCTCTGTAATGAGAAGGGGTGTGGTCTAATGACATCAACACCCTATATCAGGTGTGCATAATTATTAGGCAACTTCCTTTCCTTTGGCAAAATGGGTCAAAAGAAGGACTTGACAGGCTCAGAAAAGTAAAAAATAGTGAGATATCTTGCAGAGGGATGCAGCACTCTTAAAATTGCAAAGCTTCTGAAGCGTGATCATCGAACAATCAAGCGTTTCATTCAAAATAGTCAACAGGGTCGCAAGAAGCGTGTGGAAAACCCAAGGCGCAAAATAACTGCCCATGAACTGAGAAAAGTCAAGCGTGCAGCTGCCAAGATGCCACTTGCCACCAGTTTGGCCATATTTCAGTGCTGCAACATCACTGGAGTGCCCAAAAGCACAAGGTGTGCAATACTCAGAGACATGGCCAAGGTAAGAAAGGCTGAAAGACGACCACCACTGAACAAGATACACAAGCTGAAGCGTCAAGACTGGGCCAAGAAATATCTCAAGACTGATTTTTCTAAGGTTTTATGCACTGATGAAATGAGAGTGAGTCTTGATGGGCCAGATGGATGGGCCCGTGGCTGGATTGGTAAAGGGCAGAGAGCTCCAATCCGACTCAGACGCCAGCAAGGTGGAGGTGGAGTACTGGTTTGGGCTGGTATCATCAAAGATGAGCTTGTGGGGCCTTTTCGGGTTGAGGATGGAGTCAAGCTCAACTCCCAGTCCTACTGCCAGTTTCTGGAAGACACCTTCTTCAAGCAGTGGTACAGGAAGAAGTCTGCATCCTTCAAGAAAAACATGATTTTCATGCAGGACAATGCTCCATCACACGCGTCCAAGTACTCCACAGCGTGGCTGGCAAGAAAGGGTATAAAAGAAGAAAATCTAATGACATGGCCTCCTTGTTCACCTGATCTGAACCCCATTGAGAACCTGTGGTCCATCATCAAATGTGAGATTTACAAGGAGGGAAAACAGTACACCTCTCTGAACAGTGTCTGGGAGGCTGTGGTTGCTGATGCACGCAATGTTGATGGTGAACAGATCAAAACACTGACAGAATCCATGGATGGCAGGCTTTTGAGTGCCCTTGCAAAGAAAGGTGGCTATATTGGTCACTGATTTGTTTTTGTTTTGTTTTTGAATGTCAGAAATGTATATTTGTGAATGTTGAGATGTTATATTGGTTTCACTGGTAAAAATAAATAATTGAAATGGGTATATATTTGTTTTTTGTTAAGTTGCCTAATAATTATGCACAGTAATAGTCACCTGCACACACAGATATCCCCCTAAAATAGCTATAACTAAAAACAAACTAAAAACTACTTCCACAACTATTCAGCTTTGATATTAATGAGTTTTTTGGGTTCATTGAGAACATGGTTGTTGTTCAATAATAAAATTAATCCTCAAAAATACAACTTGCCTAATAATTCTGCACTCCCTGTATATATATATATATATATATATATATATATATATATATGTATATATGTGTCTATATGTGTGTATCTATATGTGTGTATATGTGTATATATATATATATATATATATGTGTGTGTGTGTGTGTGTCTATATGTGTGTTTATATATATATATATATATATATATATGTGTGTTTTTATATATATATATATATATATATATATATATGTGTGTGTGTGTGTGTCTATATGTGTGTATATGTGTGTGTTTATATATATATATATATATATATATATATGTGTGTTTATATATATATATATATATATATATATATGTGTGTGTGTGTCTATATGTGTGTATATGTGTGTTTATATATATATGTGTGTCTATATGTGTGTACATGTGTGTTTATATATATATATATATGTGTCTATATGTGTGTACATGTGTGTATATATATATATATATATATATATATATATATGTGTGTGTGTTTATATATATATATATATATATATATATGTGTGTGTGTGTGTCTATATGTGTGTACATGTGTGATTATATATATATATATATATATGTGTGTGTGTCTATATGTGTGTCTATATGTGTGTACATGTGTGTTTATATATATATATATGTGTGTGTGTGTGTGTTTATATATATATATATATATATATATGTGTGTGTGTGTGTCTATATGTGTGTACATGTGTGATTATATATATATATATGTATGTGTGTGTGTCTATATGTGTGTGTCTATATGTGTGTACATGTGTGTTTATATATATATATATGTGTGTGTCTATATGTGTGTCTATATGTGTGTACATGTGTGTTTATATATATATATGTGTGTGTCTATATGTGTGTGTCTATATGTGTGTACATGTGTGTTTTTATATATATATATATATATATATATATATATATATCTATATGTGTGTGTCTATGTGTGTACATGTGTGTTTATATATATATATATATATATATATATATATATATATATGTGTGTGTGTGTGTCTATATGTGTGTCTATATGTGTGTACATGTGTGTTTATATATATATATATATATATATATGTGTGTCTATATGTGTGTACATGTGTGTTTATATATATATATGTGTGTGTGTCTATATGTGTGTGTCTATGTGTGTACATGTGTGTTTATATATATATATATATATATATGTGTGTGTGTCTATATGTGTGTACATGTGTGTTTATATATATATATATATATGTGTGTGTGTGTCTATATGTGTGTCTATATGTGTGTACATGTGTGTTTTTATATATATATATATATATATGTGTGTGTCTATATGTGTGTACATGTGTGTTTATATATATATATATATATATATATATATATGTGTGTGTGTCTATATGTGTGTACATGTGTGTTTATATATATATATATATGTGTGTGTGTGTGTGTGTGTCTATATGTGTGTCTATATGTGTGTACATGTGTGTTTATATATATATATATGTGTGTGTCTATATGTGTGTACATGTGTGTTTATATATATATATATATATATATATATATATATGTATATATGTCTATATGTGTGTACATGTGTGTTTATATATATATGTGTGTGTCTATATGTGTGTACATGTGTGTTTATATATATATGTGTGTGTCTATATGTGTGTACATGTGTGTTTATATATATATATATATATATATGTATATATGTATATATGTCTATATGTGTGTACATGTGTGTTTATATATATATATATATATATATATATATATATATATATATATATATGTAGATCTGGGGTCCAAGCACTCACTGTAAGTGTGTATTGCCTGGGTGCACTCTATGGTAGAGAGGTAGAAACTTCAAGGAAAGAAGAGGCACTCACAGGACTTGGTTAACTTAAATTTTATTAGTTTTTCATCAATATAGGTTCAGTCAAAGTTTGGGTCCTCACAGGGACCTTTGTCAAGACTTTTTCTAATAGAAAGGTTCATAATTTAAAACAGTTAATACCGCTAAGTGTAGGACAACACATCAAACAAGGGTTACAACCACACGAACCAAGGCAAAAATAAATAAAAAAAATAAAAATAAAAAAAACAACAAATAAATAACCAAGGGATAAAGTTCCATTGTCTATACATAAGTACATAAATACCTTCATAATAGATCTATGTTATAAGGTCCAATAACAAACAAGTAAACTGTACACAAGTTTTAAGTATAAAAACAACCTAGTAAGAGAAATAAAGAGAGAACAAAAAACAATAAAGAAAGAACAAAGTTAAGTTAAAAACAGCATCATATGTGTTACAACTAGCATTGTCAGTACTGTATTAGTAACATAAGCAGTAATGTAGACAAAACGTTTAAAAAAAAGCAAAAAGACTCCTATCCTCAACTATGGTATCCAATATATCTATAGAAAGACAGAATGTACATATACATC
>NC_069507.1:281918584-282076084 GCF_027579735.1 Bombina bombina | reverse complement strand
GTGTTTATATATATGTCTATATGTGTGTACATGTGTGTTTATATATATGTCTATATGTGTGTACATGTGTGTTTATATATATGTCTATAGGTGTGTACATGTGTGTTTATATATATATATATGTCTATATGTCTGTAAATATGTATACAATATAAACATATATATATATATAACTGTTAGCGTGCCACTCATAATCGATTTTTGTACGAACTGTAGGTCAGAATACGCTATATACATGGTGACATGCACAGCCTGTGAGAAACAGTATATAGGGTGCGCTTCCAGAGAAACAAGAGTTAAGATAAAGGAACATCTATATGATATAGATAAAAACAGAGCTACAACAGGAGTCTCAAAACATTTTATATTTGAACATGGGGGTGATATAAGAACATTCACCTGGATGATCATTGATCTGGTAATGAGAAAACCTAGGGGTGGCAATAGGGTACATGCCCTCTTTAGAAAGGAGGCCTATTGGATTTTTACACTCAGGACACGTAAACCGAATGGCTTAAATATAGACGGAGATATTATTAACTTCTGGGAATAAGTATAGGTTGATACAATAAGGGGAAAATCCCTTAAAAAGTAACCCTATGCATCTGATATTGATAATTTTCTCCATCCTCTCTCTCCCTTCTTAAGAAGAGATGTAAAGATATGGTTAGCTTCATCCCTAAATGGGGACATATGAATTTATCTTGTATATACAAACATGCAATACACCAATATAATATTTACAGTTGTTAAATCTAGTATACAACATTAAATTAGATTGAGTAGGATATTAAGGTATGTTGAACTGCATGTATTATAACAGGATGAAATGATATACCATAGTCCCTGAAGGGCTAAATTCAGTGTGAGAAAGAGTGTGCCTATACAATATAGCTGGTTACTATACTTGGTGCTGTTCTGCTGTCACTTTAAGTCTCTGAAATTCAGTTTACTGCGGGGATGGGGCATCCAATAAGAATGTGAGGGAGCGTATTTAAGCTCCACAGGTGCTAGTCAGAAATAAGTCTATGATTAAGGCTAGATAGCCGAAACGCGTCAGACTGACGGATTTCCTGCAGTAATTTTATGCTATCAACATGTGTGCCGTGGATTTTAAATCTAATTTTGAATAAAGAAACATTTTAACTTTTCAAGCAGTTATCGTTTGTTGTTCATATATATGTCTATATTTGTGTACATGTGTGTTTTATATATATGTCTATATGTGTGTACATGTGTTTTTATATACATATATATATATATATATATATATATATTTATATATGTCTATATGTGTGTACATGTGTTTATATATATATATATATATATATATATGTCTATATGTGTGTACATGTATGTATGTGTATATATATATATATATATATATATATGTCTATATGTGTGTACATGTGTTTTTATATACATATATATATATATATATATATATATATATATATATATATATATAATGTCTATATGTGTGTACATGTATGTATGTGTATATATATATATATATATATATATATATATATATATATGTTACGGTACCAACTGTGTACCAAGGGTTAATACCAGATGAACAATGTCCTGCATAGGGAATCAGCAATTCACAACCCAGCCAGTTTCAGGTTTAAAACAGAATGACAACTTTATTTGAAGGCAGCACACAGATTTATACAGGTTTTTGACCCCCCCTCAGATGGGGGTTGAAAGAATGTTGTACATTAGATAAAAGGGAGAAGCGCCCTTGACATGATACAATAGAATTATATTACTTAAATACTTTACTTAGGCAGATAACAACTTAAACACATTTGGCTTGTCTATTCACAGGTAAAACAGATTAACATATTAAGTTAATTAACTAGGGAAGAACGTTTACTCAGACAATCTGATGTTGGGCAGTCTAGTTAACATAATCACACAAGGACACAATCAGTTTACCCAGACAGACTCCTGAGACACAATCAGATCTGAAACATACATAGAATACATCTTATTACTGAATATAGGAACA
Source organism: Bombina bombina (assembly GCF_027579735.1). Taxonomy (NCBI): domain Eukaryota; kingdom Metazoa; phylum Chordata; class Amphibia; order Anura; family Bombinatoridae; genus Bombina; species Bombina bombina. The sequence continues at coordinate 282,074,067 of NC_069507.1, read as the reverse complement.
GTTCTTATTAGCTATAAAGTCTTTTATGCCCACTTGGCTTATAGAGTCACAATTGCTCCCACCAGGGGCACTCACACCCTGTACCCATCCTGTATTTATGGATACAGGGTGACATAGACATAAGACAGAGTTATGAAAGTACATGGGGTGTCCAGCATATAACATTCCATATTTCCATGCAGTCTCTGGGTATCCTTAAGCCCATGTACCTCCAGCCCAAAGAATGTTCCATAACAGGCCCTCCAATGTACAATGGCGAGATTGGTTTTGTCACATCTCTCCCCTTTTCCAAACAGACTAACAGGGTATCTGACCTCCTGCCGGTCAGTGCCCTGGTTAGTCCAGCAACCCACCCATAAAACACAATTAGTAGTACAGCCCACCCACAATAAATGGTTACTACACCTGAGTACGGGGAAAACTTGTCCATGTCCAGGTACCTCACCACAGCTGTGTGGGGGACTGGTACGCTGAATTGGTGGGTTGCAAGGTGGGCAGAGACCAGCTGTACTCTGCCCGGGTGCCAGCACTACCATGGAAGTAGCCTGGTGGGAGCCTGGTTGCTGGAGGGGGAGACCGACTGTCTCCCCTTTGGATACCTAGCTGTGCTGCTGGAGGGGGAGACCATTCGTCTCCCCTTTGGCTAAACAGCCGTGTTGCTGGGGGACAGGACCAACTGTCCCTACCCCTTGTAACGCAGCCTGCCGCTGGGGAATGGAGTCTGGGCTCCCAAAGTCAGGCTCTGCAAAGGACTCCCATAACAAGCCAGGACCATCAAACTCCTCTCCCTCTGGTTTGTCATGCTCGGCTGTCCAGGGTATATAATGTGCCATATACCACCAGAGCGCCTGGTAGGCATGTCAGTTTGCTGGGACAATCCATCTGGATTCCCGTTATGAGAGAGAATTCCTGTCCATACAACCAAGGGTTCAAATTCCTCAGTGCCCAGACCAGGGCCAAACAGTCCTTCAAAATCCCATCAGCTTCTTTACGAGTTTTCTGTACCTGCTCTTTATAGGTATCCACAATCCCTTCATACTGACATAGGGTGCCCTTGAGTTGCTGCACCTCACTATGAGCCAGCGTCAGCTTCTCCTCAAGTGTCGCTAAGTTTGTCTTTAAGGTTTCATGTCCCACTCTCAAGCTGGTGTTTTCTGCAGTCTGTCGGTGCAGCTTGTCTAGCAGAGATTCACGTTCTAAACGTGCTTTTTCCTCTGCGCTCCTCTTCTCCTTCATCAGCGCATTGTAACGGGACCTCCACATATCAATAGCGGATAGAGATTTACTGAGCTCATCGTCCTGGGGCTTAGCAGCAGGTGGGTCAGTCTCTGCTGCATGGATCTGGGCACGGGTAGTCACAGAGTTAACATCAGCGGGACCCATAGGAGCGTAGGCAGAAACAAGGGGGGCCAAGTCATTTCCAAGAAGAACATCAGCAGGTAAGTCCTTCTTGACCCCCACATTCACAGGTCTAGCGCCCACTCCCCAATCCAAATGTACCCTGGCAACAGGTAGGCTGAACACATCGCCCCCTGCTAACCTCACAGCCACAGTGTCTCCCGTGTACTGTTTCTCAGACACCAAGTTCTTTTGAAGTAAGGTCATGGTAGCACCAGTATCCCGTAGACCACTGACCTTCTTCCCATTCACTTTAACCAGTTGCCGGTTATTCCGATGGGCAGCTTGCACAAGGTCTGCCTCATGTAGGATGCTCCAGCATTCTTGCGCCTCTATGTAGCGGGCCGTAGGCTGAGGATTACGTGGGATTCCGCCGGCGGGTCTTCTCCAGGACTGCGCTTGGTTCGCTGCATTTAGGGGACACTCTGGTCTTTTGTGCCCTAGTTGCTTACATCTAAAGCACCGAATAGGTTGTGAGTAGCACCGCAAATTGAACAGGGCTCTCTGAGGGTAGTTCGTGGCCGGAGGCCGTGTGGTATAGCGGTGCGCCGGGGTTTGGTAACTGGCAGCTGCTGGGGTGACTGGGGGTCTGTACTCCACTCTAGCAGGGGGCTTAGTGGTAGCAGTGTCCAGTTTGCGGGCATCCGTATACTCATCTGCCAAGCGAGCCGCTTCCTGCAGGGTGGAGGGTTTACGGTCCCGAACCCACTCTCGAACTCCTGCGGGTAACTTGTCGAAGCAATGTTCCAACAGGAATAGCTGCAGCACCTCTTCCCCAGATATGGCTTGGCACCCCGCTATCCAGTGAGCTGCTGTGCGGTGCACCTTACATGCCCACTCAAGGTAGGAATCTCCAGCTAATTTAACAGTGTCTCTGAACCGCCTCCGGTATGCCTCCGGTGTAACCGCATACCTGGAGAGCAGAGCCTCTTTTACAGTATTATAATCCCTGACTTCCTCATCTGGAATGGCCCGAAAAGCCTCTCTGGCCCGGCCGGATAATTTTCCAGATAATATCGTGACCCAGTCCTCTGCGGGTACCTTGTGTAGTGCACATTGCCTCTCAAAATCCGCAAGGTACCCATCAATCTCTCCTTCTGTTTCCAGGAAGTTTTTAAAAGCTGCAAAATTTACTTTTCTCTTTTCCATCTTAGTCAGTATTGTAATAATCCCCCTCTTCCTGAGGTTACTGGCTTGTGTAGTTGCTCTTCTGGGCGATAAGGTTCATTCCGTCGCTGCCACCAATGTTACGGTACCAACTGTGTACCAAGGGTTAATACCAGATGAACAATGTCCTGCATAGGGAATCAGCAATTCACAACCCAGCCAGTTTCAGGTTTAAAACAGAATGACAACTTTATTTGAAGGCAGCACACAGATTTATACAGGTTTTTGACCCCCCCTCAGATGGGGGTTGAAAGAATGTTGTACATTAGATAAAAGGGAGAAGCGCCCTTGACATGATACAATAGAATTATATTACTTAAATACTTTACTTAGGCAGATAACAACTTAAACACATTTGGCTTGTCTATTCACAGGTAAAACAGATTAACATATTAAGTTAATTAACTAGGGAAGAACGTTTACTCAGACAATCTGATGTTGGGCAGTCTAGTTAACATAATCACACAAGGACACAATCAGTTTACCCAGACAGACTCCTGAGACACAATCAGATCTGAAACATACATAGAATACATCTTATTACTGAATATAGGAACAGTTCTTATTAGCTATAAAGTCTTTTATGCCCACTTGGCTTATAGAGTCACAATTGCTCCCACCAGGGGCACTCACACCCTGTACCCATCCTGTATTTATGGATACAGGGTGACATAGACATAAGACAGAGTTATGAAAGTACATGGGGTGTCCAGCATATAACATTCCATATTTCCATGCAGTCTCTGGGTATCCTTAAGCCCATGTACCTCCAGCCCAAAGAATGTTCCATAACAGGCCCTCCAATGTACAATGGCGAGATTGGTTTTGTCACATTATATATATATGTCTATATGTGTGTACATGTGTGTTTATATATATGTCTATATGTGTGTACATGTGTGTTTATATATATGTCTATATGTGTGTGTACATGTGTGTTTATATATATGTCTATAGGTGTGTACATGTGTGTTTATATATATATGTCTATAGGTGTGTACATGTGTGTTTATATATATATGTCTATAGGTGTGTACATGTGTGTTTATATATATATATATATATATATATATATATGTCTATATGTCTGTAAATATGTATACAATATAAACATATATATATATATAACTGTTAGCGTGCCACTCATAATCTGGCCCAAATTCATTTCTTTCATGTTGGTGTTAAGAGTCCACGAGACCCCGCCCTGTTATTTTGGTTATTTTAGTGTTGCTTTATATTTGTGCACATCTTTCTTACTGCTCCTATTTTGTTTTCTCTTATTTCTTTTCCTACCTTATTGGCTTGACTATAAAGTATATACAGAATATAACTAAGGTGAAGGTCAGATGTAGGTGCAGTACACTGTGTATATATAACTAGATAGCTAAGGGAAGGGCAGATGTAGGTGCAGTACAATGTGTATATATAACTAGATAGCTAAGGGAAGGGCAGATGTAGGTGCAGTACACTGTGTATATATAACTAGATAGCTAAGGGAAGGGCAGATGTAGGTGCAGCACAATGTGTATATATAACTAGATAGCTAAGGGAAGGGCAGATGTAGGTGCAGTACAATGTGTGTATATAACTAGATAGCTAAGGGAAGGGCAGATGTAGGTGTAGTACAATGTGTATATATAACTAGATAGCTAAGGTAAGGGCAGATGTAGGTGCAGTACAATGTGTATATATAACTAGATAGCTAAGGGAAGGGCAGATGTAGGTGCAGTACAATGTGTATATATAACTAGATAGCTAAGGGAAGGGCAGATGTAGGTGCAGCACAATGTGTATATATAACTAGATAGCTAAGGGAAGGGCAGATGTAGGTGCAGTACAATGTGTATATATAACTAGATAGCTAAGGGAAGGGCAGATGTAGGTGCAGCACAATGTGTATATATAACTAGATAGCTAAGGGAAGGGCAGATGTAGGTGCAGCACAATGTGTATATATAACTAGATAGCTAAGGGAAGGGCAGATGTAGGTGCAGCACAATGTGTATATATAACTAGATAGCTAAGGGAAGGGCAGATGTAGGTGTAGTACAATGTGTATATATAACTAGATAGCTAAGGTAAGGGCAGATGTAGGTGCAGTACAATGTGTATATATAACTAGATAGCTAAGGGAAGGTCAGATGTAGGTGCAGTACAATGTGTATATATAACTAGATAGCTAAGGGAAGGTCAGATGTAGGTGCAGTACAATGTGTATATATAACTAGATAGCTAAGGGAAGGGCAGATGTAGGTGCAGTACAATGTGTATATATAACTAGATAGCTAAGGGAAGGGCAGATGTAGGTGCAGCACAATGTGTATATATAACTAGATAGCTAAGGGAAGGGCAGATGTAGGTGCAGTACAATGTGTGTATATAACTAGATAGCTAAGGGAAGGGCAGATGTAGGTGTAGTACAATGTGTATATAACTAGATAGCTAAGGGAAGGGCAGATGTAGGTGTAGTACAATGTGTATATATAACTAGATAGCTAAGGTAAGGGCAGATGTAGGTGCAGCACAATGTGTATATATAACTAGATAGCTAAGGGAAGGGCAGATGTAGGTGCAGCACAATGTGTATATATAACTAGATAGCTAAGGGAAGGGCAGATGTAGGTGCAGTACAATGTGTATATATAACTAGATAGCTAAGGGAAGGGCAGATGTAGGTGCAGCACAATGTGTATATATAACTAGATAGCTAAGGGAAGGGCAGATGTAGGTGCAGTACAATGTGTATATATAACTAGATAGCTAAGGGAAGGGCAGATGTAGGTGCAGTACAATGTGTATATATAACTAGATAGCTAAGGGAAGGTCAGATGTAGGTGCAGTACAATGTGTATATATAACTAGATAGCTAAGGGAAGGGCAGATGTAGGTGCAGTACAATGTGTATATATAACTAGATAGCTAAGGGAAGGGCAGATATAGGTGCAGTACAATGTATATATATATAACTAGATAGCTAAGGGAAGGGCAGATATAGGTGCAGTACAATGTATATATATATAACTAGATAGCTAAGGGAAGGGCAGATGTAGGTGCAGTACAATGTGTATATATAACTAGATAGCTAAGGGAAGGGCAGATGTAGGTGCAGTACAATGTGTATATATAACTAGATAGCTAAGGGAAGGGCAGATGTAGGTGCAGTACACTGTGTATATATAACTAGATAGCTAAGGGAAGGGCAGATGTAGGTGCAGTACAATGTGTATATATAACTAGATAGCTAAGGGAAGGGCAGATGTAGGTGCAGTACAATGTGTATATATAACTAGATAGCTAAGGGAAGGTCAGATGTAGGTGCAGTACAATGTGTATATATAACTAGATAGCTAAGGGAAGGGCAGATGTAGGTGCAGTACAATGTGTATATATAACTAGATAGCTAAGGGAAGGTCAGATGTAGGTGCAGTACAATGTGTATATATAACTAGATAGCTAAGGGAAGGGCAGATGTAGGTGCAGTACACTGTGTATATATAACTAGATAGCTAAGGGAAGGTCAGATGTAGGTGCAGTACAATGTGTATATATAACTAGATAGCTAAGGGAAGGGCAGCTATAGGTGCAGTACAATGTGTATATATAACTAGATAGCTAAGGGAAGGGCAGATATAGGTGTAGTACAATGTGTATATATAACTAGATAGCTAAGGGAAGGGCAGATGTAGGTGCAGCACAATGTGTATATATAACTAGATAGCTAAGGGAAGGTCAGATGTAGGTGCAGTACAATGTGTATATATAACTAGATAGCTAAGGGAAGGTCAGATGTAGGTGCAGTACAATGTGTATATATAACTAGATAGCTAAGGGAAGGGCAGATGTAGGTGCAGTACAATGTGTATATATAACTAGATAGCTAAGGGAAGGGCAGATGTAGGTGTAGCACAATGTGTATATATAACTAGATAGCTAAGGGAAGGGCAGATGTAGGTGCAGTACAATGTGTATATATAACTAGATAGCTAAGGGAAGGTCAGATGTAGGTGCAGTACAATGTGTATATATAACTAGATAGCTAAGGGAAGGGCAGATGTAGGTGCAGTACAATGTGTATATATAACTAGATAGCTAAGGGAAGGGCAGATGTAGGTGCAGCACAATGTGTATATATAACTAGATAGCTAAGGGAAGGGCAGATGTAGGTGCAGTACAATGTGTATATATAACTAGATAGCTAAGGGAAGGGCAGATGTAGGTGCAGTACAATGTGTATATATAACTAGATAGCTAAGGGAAGGGCAGATGTAGGTGCAGCACAATGTGTATATATAACTAGATAGCTAAGGGAAGGGCAGATGTAGGTGCAGCACAATGTGTATATATAACTAGATAGCTAAGGGAAGGGCAGATGTAGGTGCAGTACAATGTGTGTATATATAACTAGATAGCTAAGGGAAGGGCAGATGTAGGTGCAGTACAATGTGTATATATAACTAGATAGCTAAGGGAAGGGCAGATGTAGGTGCAGTACAATGTGTATATATAACTAGATAGCTAAGGGAAGGTCAGATGTAGGTGTAGTACAATGTGTATATATAACTAGATAGCTAAGGGAAGGGCAGATGTAGGTGCAGTACAATGTGTATATATAACTAGATAGCTAAGGGAAGGGCAGATGTAGGTGCAGCACAATGTGTATATATAACTAGATAGCTAAGGGAAGGGCAGATGTAGGTGCAGTACACTGTGTATATATAACTAGATAGCTAAGGGAAGGGCAGATGTAGGTGCAGTACACTGTGTATATATAACTAGATAGCTAAGGGAAGGGCAGATGTAGGTGCAGTACAATGTGTGTATATATAACTAGATAGCTAAGGGAAGGGCAGATGTAGGTGCAGTACAATGTGTATATATAACTAGATAGCTAAGGGAAGGGCAGATGTAGGTGCAGTACAATGTGTATATATAACTAGATAGCTAAGGGAAGGGCAGATGTAGGTGCAGTACAATGTGTATATATAACTAGATAGCTAAGGGAAGGTCAGATGTAGGTGCAGCACAATGTGTATATATAACTAGATAGCTAAGGGAAGGTCAGATGTAGGTGCAGTACAATGTGTATATATAACTAGATAGCTAAGGGAAGGGCAGCTATAGGTGCAGTACAATGTGTATATATAACTAGATAGCTAAGGGAAGGGCAGATATAGGTGCAGTACAATGTGTATATATAACTAGATAGCTAAGGGAAGGGCAGATGTAGGTGCAGTACAATGTGTATATATAACTAGATAGCTAAGGGAAGGGCAGATGTAGGTGTAGTACAATGTGTATATATAACTAGATAGCTAACATGCGGTCACTACATATGATTGTCATGTTGTTATGTGATGTTGCCCTCTCTATACTGCATTTGTGCCACTTATATGTCACCTGCCTTACAGACACAGACCCTCAGCTGTACGTCACTATCGTCATCTCCCTGATTATCGTGATTGTGGCTGCTGGAATTATCATCAAATTCTGGTGAGATGTGGGAGGCAGTAAGCACTATATACAGGATGCACTGTAGGGAGTACAACAACACAACAATACAACAGCACAATAGCACAACTGAACAACAAGACAACAGCACAGTAACACAACTGAACAACAAGACAACAGCACAGTAACACAACTGAACAACAAGACAACAGTACAGTAGCACAACTTATCAACAACACAACAGCACAGTAACACAACAGCACAGTAATACAACAGTACAGTAACACAGCAGCACAGTAATACAACAGTACAGTTATACAGTAACACAACAGTATAGTAACACAACAGTACAGTAACACAGTAATACAGTAACACAACAGTACAGTAACACAACAGTACAGTAACACAACAGTACAGTAATACAGTAACACAACAGTATAGTAACACAACAGTACAGTAACAGTAACACAACAGCACAGTAACACAACACAGTAACGCAGTAACACAACAGTACAGTAATACAGTAACACAACAGTACAGTAACACAACAGCACAGTAACACAACACAGTACTACAGTAACACAACAGTGCAACAGCGACACAGTAACACTACAGTACAGTAACACAACACCACAGTAACACAACAGTACAGTAACACAGTTACACAACAGTAAAGTAACACAACAGTGACACAGTAACACAACAGTACAGTAACACAGTAATACAACAGTACAATAACACAACAGTACAACAGTGACACAGTAACACAACAGTACAGTAACACAACACCACAGTAACACAACAGTACAGTAACACAGTTACACAACAGTACAGTAACACAACAGTACAACAGTGACACAGTAACACAACAGTACAGTAACACAGTAACACAACAGTACAGTAATATATTAATGCAACACTACAGTAAAGCAACAGTACAGTAACACAGTAACACAACAGTACAGTAATACAACAGTACAGTAGCACAACAGTACAACAGTGACACAGTAACACAACAGTACAGTAACACAGTAACACAACAGTACAGTAACACAGTAATACAACAGTACAATAACACAACAGTACAACAGTGACACAGTAACACAACAGTACAGTAACACAACAGTACAGTAACACAACAGTACAACAGTGACACAGTAACACAACAGTACAGTAACACAACAGTACAGTAACACAACAGTACAACAGTGACACAGTAACACAACAGTACAGTAACACAACAGTACAACAGTGACACAGTAACACAACAGTACAGTAACACAGTAACACAACAGTACAGTAATATATTAATGCAACACTACAGTAAAGCAACAGTACAGTAACACAGTAATACAACAGTACAATAACACAACAGTACAACAGTGACACAGTAACACAACAGTACAGTAACACAGTAATACAACAGTACAGTAACACAACAGTACAACAGTGACACAGTAAAACAACAGTACAGTAACACAACAGTAACACAACAGTACAACAGTGACACAGTAGCACAACAGTACAACAGTGACACAGTAACACAACAGTACAGTAACACAACAGTACAGTAACACAACAGTACAACAGTGACACAGCAACACAACAGTACAGTAACACAACAGTACAACAGTGACACAGTAACACAACAGTACAGTAACACAGTAACACAACAGTGACACAGTAACACAACAGTACAGTAACACAGTAATACAACAGTACAGCAGCACAACAGTAGAGTAATATATTAATGCAACACTACAGTAAAGCAACAGTACAGTAACACAGTAATACAACAGTACAGTAACACAGCAGCACAGTAATACAACAGTACAGTAACACAGTAATACAACAGCACAGTAACACAACAGTACAACAGTACAGTAACACAGTAACACAACAGTACAGTAATATATTAATGCAACACTACAGTAAAGCAACAGTACAGTAATATATTAATGCAACACTACAGTAAAGCAACAGTACAGTAATATATTAATGCAACACTACAGTAAAGCAACAGTACAGTAACACAGTAATACAACAGCACAGTAACACAGTAACACAACAGTACAGTAATATATTAATGCAACACTACAGTAAAGCAACAGTACAGTAACACAGTAATACAACAGCACAGTAACACAACAGTACAGTAATATATTAATGCAACACTACAGTAAAGCAACAGTACAGTAACACAGTAATACAGTAACACAACAGTACAGTAACACAACAGTACAGTAACACAGTAATACAACAGTACAGTAACACAGTGACACAACAGTACAGTAACACAACAGTACAACAGTGACACAGTAGCACAACAGTACAACAGTGACACAGTAACACAACAGTACAGTAACACAACAGTACAGTAACACAACAGTACAACAGTGACACAGTAACACAACAGTACAGTAACACAGTAACACAACAGTACAGTAACACAGTAACACAACAGTACAGTAACACAGTAACACAACAGTACAGTAACACAGTAACACAACAGTACAGTAACACAACAGTGACACAGTAGCACAACAGTACAACAGTGACACAGTAACACAACAGTACAGTAACACAACAGTACAGTAACACAACAGTACAACAGTGACACAGTAACACAACAGTACAGTAACACAGTAACACAACAGTACAGTAACACAACAGTACAACAGTGACACAGTAACACAACAGTACAGTAACACAGTAATACAACAGTACAGCAGCACAACAGTACAGTAATATATTAATGCAACACTACAGTAAAGCAACAGTACAGTAACACAGTAATACAACAGTACAGTAACACAGCAGCACAGTAATACAACAGTACAGTAACACAGCAATACAACAGCACAGTAACACAACAGTACAACAGTACAGTAACACAGTAACACAACAGTACAGTAATATATTAATGCAACACTACAGTAAAGCAACAGTACAGTAACACAGTAATACAACAGTACAGTAATATATTAATGCAACACTACAGTAAAGCAACAGTACAGTAACACAGTAATACAACAGCACAGTAACACAGTAACACAACAGTACAGTAATATATTATTGCAACACTACAGTAAAGCAACAGTACAGTAACACAGTAATACAGTAACACAACAGTACAGTAACACAGTAACACAACAGTACAGTAACACAGTAATACAACAGCACAGTAACACAGTAACACAACAGTACAGTAATATATTAATGCAACACTACAGTAAAGCAACAGTACAGTAACACAGTAATACAACAGCACAGTAACACAGTAACACAACAGTACAGTAATATGACACAGTAACACAACAGTACAGTAACACAGTAATACAACAGTACAGCAGCACAACAGTACAGTAATATATTAATGCAACACTACAGTAAAGCAACAGTACAGTAACACAGTAATACAACAGTACAGTAACACAGCAGCACAGTAATACAACAGTACAGTAACACAGTAATACAACAGCACAGTAACACAACAGTACAACAGTACAGTAACACAGTAACACAACAGTACAGTAATATATTAATGCAACACTACAGTAAAGCAACAGTACAGTAACACAGTAATACAACAGTACAGTAATATATTAATGCAACACTACAGTAAAGCAACAGTACAGTAACACAGTAATACAACAGCACAGTAACACAGTAACACAACAGTACAGTAATATATTAATGCAACACTACAGTAAAGCAACAGTACAGTAACACAGTAATACAACAGCACAGTAACACAGTAACACAACAGTACAGTAATATATTAATGCAACACTACAGTAAAGCAACAGTACAGTAACACAGTAATACAACAGCACAGTAACACAGTAACACAACAGGACAGTAATATATTAATGCAACACTACAGTAAAGCAACAGTACAGTAACACAGTAATACAACAGCACAGTAACACAGTAACACAACAGTACAGTAATATATTAATGCAACACTACAGTAAAGCAACAGTACAGTAACACAGTAATACAACAGCACAGTAACACAGTAACACAACAGTACAGTAATATATTAATGCAACACTACAGTAAAGCAACAGTACAGTAACACAGTAATACAACAGCACAGTAACACAGTAACACAACAGTACAGTAATATATTAATGCAACACTACAGTAAAGCAACAGTACAGTAACACAGTAATACAGTAACACAACAGTACAGTAACACAACAGTACAGTAACACAGTAACACAACAGTACAGTAACACAGTAATACAACAGCACAGTAACACAACAGTACAGTAATATATTAATGCAACACTACAGTAAAGCAACAGTACAGTAACACAGTAATACAACAGCACAGTAACACAGTAACACAACAGTACAGTAACACAGTAATACAACAGTACAGTAACACAACAGTACAGTAACACAGTAATACAACAGTACAGTAACACAACAGTACAACAGTGACACAGTAATACAACAGTACAGTAACAAAGTAATACAACAGTACAGTAACACAACAGTACAACAGTGACACAGTAATACAACAGTACAGTAACACAACAGTACAGTAACACAGTAATACAACAGTACAGTAACACAACAGTACAACAGTGACACAGTAATACAACAGTACAGTAACACAGTAATACAACAGTACAATAACACAACAGTACAACAGTGACACAGTAATACAACAGTACAGTAACACAGTAACACAGTAATACAACAGCACAGTAACACAACAGTACAACAGTGACACAGTAATACAACAGTACAGTAACACAACAGTACAACAGTGACACAGTAATACAACAGTACAGTAACACAGTGACACAGTAATACAACAGTACAGTAACACAGTAACACAGTAATACAACAGCACAGTAACACAACAGTACAGTAACACAGTAATACAACAGCACAGTAACACAACAGTACAACAGTGACACAGTAACACAACAGTACAACAGTGACACAGTAATACAACAGTACAGTAACACAACAGTACAGTAACACAGTAATACAACAGTACAGTAACACAACAGTACAACAGTGACACAGTAATACAACAGTACAGTAACACAGTAACACAACAGTACAGTAACACAACAGTACAACAGTGACACAGTAATACAACAGTACAGTAACACAGTAATACAACAGTACAGTAACACAACAGTACAACAGTGACACAGTAATACAACAGTACAGTAACACAACAGTACAACAGTGACACAGTAATACAACAGTACAGTAACACAGTAATACAACAGTACAGTAACACAACAGTACAGTAACACAGTAATACAACAGTACAGTAACACAACAGTACAACAGTGACACAGTAATACAACAGTACAGTAACACAGTAATACAACAGTACAGTAACACAACAGTACAACAGTGACACAGTAACACAACAGTACAGTAACACAGTAATACAACAGTACAGTAACACAACAGTACAACAGTGACACAGTAATACAACAGTACAGTAACACAGTAATACAACAGTACAGTAACACAACAGTACAACAGTGACACAGTAATACAACAGTACAGTAACACAACAGTACAGTAACACAGTAATACAACAGTACAGTAACACAGTAATACAACAGTACAGTAACACAACAGTACAACAGTGACACAGTAACACAACAGTATAGTAACACAGTAATACAACAGTACAGTAACACAACAGTACAGTAACACAGTAATACAACAGTACAGTAATACAACAGTACAGTAACACAGTAATACAACAGTACAGTAACACAACATTACAACAGTGACACAGTAATACAGCAGTACAGTAACACAACAGTACAGTAACACAGTAATACAACAGTACAGTAATACAACAGTACAGTAACACAACAGTACAACAGTGACACAGTAACACAACAGTACAGTAATACAGTAACACAACAGCACAGTAACACAACAGTACAGTAACACAACAGTACAGTAACACAACAGTACAACAGTGACACAGTAATACAACAGTACAGTAACACAACAGTACAGTAACACAGTAATACAACAGTACAGTAACACAACATTACAACAGTGACACAGTAATACAGCAGTACAGTAACACAACAGTACAGTAACACAGTAATACAACAGTACAGTAATACAACAGTACAGTAACACAACAGTACAACAGTGACACAGTAACACAACAGTACAGTAATACAGTAACACAACAGCACAGTAACACAACAGTACAGTAACACAACAGTACAGTAACACAACAGTACAACAGTGACACAGTAATACAACAGTACAGTAACACAACAGTACAGTAACACAGTAATACAACAGTACAGTAACACAGTAATACAACAGTACAGTAACACAACAGTACAATATTGACACAGTAACACAACAGTACAGTAACACAGTAATACAACAGTACAGTAACACAACAGTACAACAGTGACACAGTATTACAACAGTACAGTAATACAACAGTACAGTAACACAGTAATACAACAGTACAGTAACACAACAGTACAACAGTGACACAGTAATACAACAGTACAGTAACACAACAGTACAGTAACACAGTAATACAACAGTACAGTAATACAACAGTACAGTAACACAACAGTACTACAGTGACACAGTAACACAACAGTACAGTAATACAGTAACACAACAGCACAGTAACACAACAGTACAGTAACACAACAGTACAGTAACACAACAGTACAACAGTGACACAGTAACACAACAGCACAGTAACACAGTAATACAACAGCACAGTAACACAGTAATACAACAGCACAGTAACACAGTAATACAACAGCACAGTAACACAACAGTACAACAGTGACACAGTAATACAACAGTACAGTAACAAAGTAATACAACAGTAGAGTAACACAGTAATACAACAGCACAGTAACACAGTAATACAACAGCACAGTAACACAGTAATACAACAGCACAGTAACACAGTAATACAACAGCACAGTAACACAACAGTACAACAGTGACACAGTAATACAACAGTACAGTAACAAAGTAATACAACAGTAGAGTAACACAGTAATACAACAGCACAGTAACACAGTAATACAACAGCACAGTAACACAGTAATACAACAGTACAGTAACACAACAGTACAACAGTGACACAGTAATACAACAGTACAGCAGTGACACAGTAATACAACAGTACAGTAACAAAGTAATACAACAGTACAGTAACACAACAGTACAACAGTGACACAGTAATACAACAGTACAGTAACACAACAGTACAGTAACATAGTAATACAACAGTACAGTAACACAACAGTACAACAGTAACACAGTAATACAACAGTACAGTAACACAGTGACACAGTAATACAACAGTACAGTAACACAGTAACACAGTAATACAACAGCACAGTAACACAACAGTACAACAGTGACACAGTAATACAACAGTACAGTAACACAACAGTACAACAGTGACACAGTAATACAACAGTACAGTAACACAGTGACACAGTAATACAACAGTACAGTAACAAAGTAATACAACAGTACAGTAACACAACAGTACAACAGTGACACAGTAATACAACAGTACAGTAACACAACAGTACAGTAACACAGTAATACAACAGTACAGTAACACAACAGTACAACAGTGACACAGTAATACAACAGTACAGTAACACAACAGTACAACAGTGACACAGTAATACAACAGTACAGTAACACAGTAATACAACAGTACAGTAACACAACAGTACAACAGTGACACAGTAATACAACAGTACAGTAACACAACAGTACAATAACACAACAGTACAACAGTGACACAGTAATACAACAGTACAGTAACACAGTAATACAACAGCACAGTAACACAACAGTACAACAGTGACACAGTAACACAACAGTACAGTAACACAACAGTACAACAGTGACACAGTAATACAACAGTACAGTAACACAGTGACACAGTAATACAACAGCACAGTAACACAACAGTACAACAGTGACACAGTAATACAACAGTACAGTAACACAGTAATACAACAGTACAATAACACAACAGTACAACAGTGACACAGTAACACAACAGTACAGTAACACAGTAATACAACAGCACAGTAACACAACAGTACAACAGTGACACAGTAATACAACAGTACAGTAACACAACAGTACAACAGTGACACAGTAATACAACAGTACAGTAACACAGTAATACAACAGTACAGTAACACAGTAATACAACAGCACAGTAACACAACAGTACAACAGTGACACAGTAATACAACAGTACAGTAACACAACAGTACAACAGTGACACAGTAATACAACAGTACAGTGACACAGTAATACAACAGTACAGTAACACAGTAACAGTAATACAACAGCACAGTAACACAACAGTACAACAGTGACACAGTAATACAACAGTACAGTAACACAGAAATACAACAGTGACACAGTAATACAACAGTACAGTAACACAACAGTACAGTAACACAGTAATACAACAGTACAGTAACACAACAGTACAACAGTGACACAGTAATACAACAGTACAGTAACACAGTAACACAACAGTACAGTAACACAACAGTACAACAGTGACACAGTAATACAACAGTACAGTAACACAGTAATACAACAGTACAGTAACACAACAGTACAACAGTGACACAGTAACACAACAGTACAGTAACACAGTAATACAACAGTACAGTAACACAACAGTACAACAGTGACACAGTAATACAACAGTACAGTAACACAGTAATACAACAGTACAGTAACACAACAGTACAACAGTACAGTAACACAGTAATACAACAGTACAGTAACACAACAGTACAACAGTGACACAGTAATACAACAGTACAGTAACACAGTAATACAACAGTACAGTAACACAACAGTACAACAGTGACACAGTAACACAACAGTACAGTAACACAGTAATACAACAGTACAGTAACACAACAGTACAACAGTGACACAGTAATACAACAGTACAGTAACACAGTAATACAACAGTACAGTAACACAACAGTACAACAGTGACACAGTAATACAACAGTACAGTAACACAACAGTACAGTAACACAGTAATACAACAGTACAGTAACACAGTAATACAACAGTACAGTAACACAACAGTACAACAGTGACACAGTAACACAACAGTACAGTAACACAGTAATACAACAGTACAGTAACACAACAGTACAGTAACACAGTAATACAACAGTACAGTAATACAACAGTACAGTAACACAGTAATACAACAGTACAGTAACACAACAGTACAACAGTGACACAGTAATACAACAGTACAGTAACACAACAGTACAACAGTGACACAGTAATACAACAGTACAGTAACACAACAGTACAGTAACACAGTAATACAACAGTACAGTAATACAACAGTACAGTAACACAACAGTACAACAGTACAACAGTGACACAGTAACACAACAGTACAGTAATACAGTAACACAACAGCACAGTAACACAACAGTACAGTAACACAACAGTACAGTAACACAACAGTACAACAGTGACACAGTAATACAACAGTACAGTAACACAACAGTACAGTAACACAGTAATACAACAGTACAGTAATACAGTAATACAACAGTACAGTAACACAACAGTACAACATTGACACAGTAACACAACAGTACAGTAACACAGTAATACAACAGTACAGTAACACAACAGTGACACAGTATTACAACAGTACAGTAATACAACAGTACAGTAACACAGTAATACAACAGTACAGTAACACAACAGTACAACAGTGACACAGTAATACAACAGTACAGTAACACAACAGTACAGTAACACAGTAATACAACAGTACAGTAATACAACAGTACAGTAACACAACAGTACTACAGTGACACAGTAACACAACAGTACAGTAATACAGTAACACAACAGCACAGTAACACAACAGTACAGTAACACAACAGTACAGTAACACAACAGTACAACAGTGACACAGTAATACAACAGTACAGTAACATAGTAATACAACAGTACAGTAACACAACAGTACAACAGTAACACAGTAATACAACAGTACAGTAACATAGTAATACAACAGTACAGTAACACAACAGTACAACAGTAACACAGTAATACAACAGCACAGTAACACAGTAATACAACAGTACAGTAACACAACAGTACAACAGTAACAAAGTAATACAACAGTACAGTAACACAACAGTACAACAGTGACACAGTAATACAACAGTACAGTAACACAACAGTACAACAGTGACACAGTAACACAACAGTACAGTAACACAACAGTACAACAGTGACACAGTAATACAACAGTAAAGTAACAAAGTAATACAACAGTACAGTAACACAACAGTACAGTAACACAACAGTACAACAGTGACACAGTAACACAACAGCACAGTAACACAGTAATACAACAGCACAGTAACACAGTAATACAACAGCACAGTAACACAGTAATACAACAGCACAGTAACACAACAGTACAACAGTGACACAGTAATACAACAGTACAGTAACAAAGTAATACAACAGTAGAGTAACACAGTAATACAACAGCACAGTAACACAGTAATACAACAGCACAGTAACACAGTAATACAACAGTACAGTAACACAACAGTACAACAGTGACACAGTAATACAACAGTACAGTAACACAACAGTACAACAGTGACACAGTAATACAACAGTACAGTAACACAACAGTACAGTAACATAGTAATACAACAGTACAGTAACACAACAGTACAACAGTAACACAGTAATACAACAGCACAGTAACACAGTAATACAACAGTACAGTAACACAACAGTACAACAGTGACACAGTAATACAACAGTACAGTAACAAAGTAATACAACAGTACAGTAACACAACAGTACAGTAACATAGTAATACAACAGTACAGTAACACAACAGTACAACAGTAACACAGTAATACAACAGCACAGTAACACAGTAATACAACAGTACAGTAACACAACAGTACAACAGTGACACAGTAATACAACAGTACAGTAACATAGTAATACAACAGTACAGTAACACAACAGTACAACAGTAACACAGTAATACAACAGTACAGTAACATAGTAATACAACAGTACAGTAACACAACAGTACAACAGTAACACAGTAATACAACAGCACAGTAACACAGTAATACAACAGTACAGTAACACAACAGTACAACAGTAACAAAGTAATACAACAGTACAGTAACACAACAGTACAACAGTGACACAGTAATACAACAGTACAGTAACACAACAGTACAACAGTGACACAGTAATACAACAGTAAAGTAACAAAGTAATACAACAGTACAGTAACACAACAGTACAACAGTGACACAGTAATACAACAGTACAGTAACACAGTAACACAGTAATACAACAGCACAGTAACACAGTAATACAACAGTACAGTAACACAGTAACACAGTAATACAACAGTACGGTAACACAGTAACACAACAGTACAGTAACACAGTAACACAACAGTACAGTAACACAACACCACAGTAACACAACAGTACAGTAACACAGTAACACAACAGTACAGTAACACAGTAACACAACAGTACAGTAACACAGTAACACAGTAATACAACAGTACAGTAACACAGTAACACAACAGTACAGTAACACAGTAACACAACAGTACAGTAACACAGTAACACAGTAATACAACAGTAACACAGTAACACAACACCACAGTAACACAACAGTACAGTAACACAGTAACACAGTAACACAACAGTACAACAGTAATACAACAGTACAGTAACACAGTAACACAACAGTACAGTAACACAGTAACACAGTAACACAACAGTACAGTAACACAGTAACACAACAGTAACACAGTAACACAACACCACAGTAACACAACAGTACAGTAACACAGTAACACAGTAACACAACAGTACAGTAACACAGTAACACAACACCACAGTAACACAACAGTACAGTAACACAGTAACACAGTAATACAACAGTACAGTAACACAGTAACACAACAGTACAGTAACACAGTAACACAGTAACACAACAGTACAGTAACACAGTAACACAGTAATAAAACAGTACAGTAACACAGTAATACAACAGCACAGTAACACAGTAATACAACAGTACAGTAATACAGTAACACAGTAATACAACAGTACAGTAACACAGTAATACAACAGTACAGTAATACAGTAATACAGTAATACAACAGTACAGTAACACAGTAACACAACAGTACAGTAACACAGTAACACAACAGTACAACAGTGACACAGTAATACAACAGTACAGTAACACAGTAACACAACAGTACAGTAACACAGTAACACAGTAATACAACAGTACAGTAACACAGTAACACAACAGTACAGTAACACAGTAACACAACAGTACAACAGTGACACAGTAACACAACAGTACAACAGTGACACAGTAACACAACAGTACAGTAACACAGTAACACAACAGTACAGTAACACAGTAATACAACAGTACAGTAACACAGTAACACAGTAACACAACAGTACAGTAACACAGTAATACAACAGTACAGTAACACAGTAACACAACAGTACAGTAACACAGTAATACAACAGCACAGTAACACAACAGTACAGTAACACAGTAACACAGTAATACAACAGCACAGTAACACAGTAACACAACAGTACAGTAACACAGTAACACAGTAATACAACAGTACAGTAACACAGTAACACAGTAATACAACAGCACAGTAACACAGTAATACAGCAGTACAGTAATACAGTAACACAGTAATACAACAGTACAGTAACACAGTAACACAGTAATACAACAGCACAGTAACACAGTAATACAACAGTACAGTAATACAGTAACACAGTAATACAACAGTACAGTAACACAGTAACACAGTAACACAACAGTACAGTAACACAGTAACACAATAACACAACAGTACAACAGTGACACAGTAATACAACAGTACAGTAACACAGTAACACAACAGTACAGTAACACAGTAACACAGTAATACAACAGTACAGTAACACAGTAACACAGTAACACAACAGTACAGTAACACAGTAACACAACAGTACAACAGTGACACAGTAATACAACAGTACAGTAACACAGTAACACAACAGTACAACAGTGACACAGTAACACAACAGTACAGTAACACAACAGTACAACAGTAACACAGTAACACAACAGTACAGTAACACAACAGTACAGTAATACAACAGTACAGTAACACAGTAACACAACAGTACAGTAACACAGTAATACAACAGCACAGTAACACAGTAACACAACAGTACAGTAACACAGTAACACAGTAACATAGTAACACAGTAATACAACAGCACAGTAACACAGTAACACAGTAACACAACAGTACAGTAACACAGTAATACAGTAATACAACAGTACAGTAACACAGTAACACAGTAATACAACAGCACAGTAACACAGTAACACAGTAATACAACAGTACAGTAACACAACAGTACAGTAACACAGTAACACAACAGTACAACAGTGACACAGTAATACAACAGTACAGTAACACAGTAATACAACAGTACAGTAACACAGTAACACAGTAATACAACAGTACAGTAACACAGTAACACAACAGTACAGTAACACAGTAACACAACAGTACAGTAACACAGTAATACAACAGTACAGTAACACAGTAACACAACAGTACAGTAACACAGTAACACAGTAATACAACAGCACAGTAACACAGTAACACAACAGTACAGTAACACAGTAACACAGTAATACAACAGCACAGTAACACAGTAACACAACAGTACAGTAACACAGTAACACAGTAATACAACAGCACAGTAACACAGTAACACAACAGTACAGTAACACAGTAACACAGTAATACAACAGTACAGTAACACAGTAATACAACAGTACAGTAACACAGTAATACAGTAATACAACAGCACAGTAACACAGTAACACAGTAATACAACAGCACAGTAACACAACAGTACAGTAACACAGTAACACAGTAACACAGTAACACAGTAATACAACAGCACAGTAACACAGTAACACAGTAACACAACAGTACAGTAACACAGTAACACAACAGTACAACAGTGACACAGTAATACAACAGTACAGTAACACAGTAACACAACAGTACAGTAACACAGTAACACAACAGTACAGTAACACAGTAATACAACAGTACAGTAACACAGTAACACAACAGTACAGTAACACAGTAACACAGTAATACAACAGCACAGTAACACAGTAACACAACAGCACAGTAACACAGTAACACAACAGTACAGTAACACAGTAACACAGTAATACAACAGCACAGTAACACAGTAACACAACAGTACAGTAACACAGTAACACAGTAACACAGTAATACAACAGCACAGTAACACAGTAACACAACAGTACAGTAACACAGTAACACAGTAATACAACAGTACAGTAACACAGTAACACAGTAATACAACAGTACAGTAACACAGTAATACAGTAATACAACAGCACAGTAACACAGTAACACAGTAATACAACAGCACAGTAACACAACAGTACAGTAACACAGTAACACAGTAACACAGTAATACAACAGCACAGTAACACAGTAACACAGTAACACAGTAACACAACAGTACAGTAACACAGTAACACAGTAATACAACAGTACAGTAACACAGTAACACAGTAACACAGTAATACAACAGTACAGTAACACAGTAATACAGTAATACAACAGCACAGTAACACAGTAACACAGTAATACAACAGCACAGTAACACAGTAACACAACAGTACAGTAATACAGTAACACAGTAACACAACAGTACAGTAACACAGTAACACAGTAATACAACAGCACAGTAACACAGTAACACAACAGTACAGTAACACAGTAACACAACAGTACAGTAACAAAGAAAATTTGATAATAGAAATAAATTGGAAAGTTGTATAAAATGTTCTGTTCTGTCTGAACCATGAAAGAAACACTTTAAGCAACCAGAAAACAAAGTTTAAAGTGCAGTTTTTAAACACAATCACCTAGATTACAAGTTTTGCGTTCGTGTTTTAACGCTGAAAAAACAGTAATGCAGCCATTACGAGTTTTACAGTGAGGCTAAAAAGCTTGCGTTACAGCCTATACCGACACGATCCATTTGCACAACAAAACTGTTACATAAAACTCATAACTAAGCTGTTACACCCAGAAACTACCTATTAACCCCTAAGGGTTGGGTGTGTGAGTGCAGAGCGCCTCAATTTAGGGCTTAGGTGATTGAATTACCCAGAAACTACCTATTAACCCCTAAGGGTTGGGTGTGTGAGTGCAGAGCGCCTCAATTTAGGGCTTAGGTGATTGAATTACCCAGAAACTACCTATTAACCCCTAAGGGTTGGGTGTGTGAGTGCAGAGCGCCTCAATTTAGGGCTTAGGTGATTGAATTACCCAGAAACTACCTATTAACCCCTAAGGGTTGGGGGTGTGAGTGCAGAGCGCCTCAATTTAGGGCTTAGGTGATTGAATTACCCAGAAACTACCTATTAACCCCTAAGGGTTGGGTGTGTGAGTGCAGAGTGCCTCAATTTAGGGCTTAGGTGATTGAATTACCCAGAAACTACCTATTAACCCCTAAGGGTTGGGTGTGTGAGTGCAGAGCGCCTCAATTTAGGGCTTAGGTGATTGAATTGAGTAAATATGAAATTAGATGATTACAAATTGTTTTAATTGACAAAATATGATTGTTAAAAAATTCTTAAATCTTATAAAAACTTTCTTTTTGAACATACGGTTTACAATTGTCACTTGTGTGCAAATAAATGGACAGACCCCTGTGGTGGTGGCGGCGTCTGATACTCCTCGCACAATTGGACAATGGTTGATGCCTGCAAGGATCTGGGAGATTTTGAGGAATATTAGTACTGTCTAAGGTTTAGTTGATCTACTTTATTGGATCTATTAATGGCTTTGTGTCTTGTGTGATGTGTTCGTGTGATTGCGCTTTTAAATATTAAGTATCTTCTAAATAAAAACTTGTGTGTCCTTCACAAATTAGTGTGATATTGACATGAAATGTGAATACATCACTAACCTGCTCGCTTCGTGTGATCAAGTGATGTGGAGTGTGCAACAATCTAAGGTGTGCAAGCAAATACTAACAAGTATATTCAAACAATAACAGTGCAACCAAAAATCAATTGGAACAGTGTTCGTGCACCATTTAAACTTGTGTAAACCCCTAAACCAAGGCCCTCCCGCATCGCAAACACTAAATTAAACTTATTAACCCCTAATCTGCCGCTCCCGACATCGCCGCCACTAATAAAATGTATTAACCCCTATTCCACCACTGCCCGACATCGCCACCACTATACTAAAGTTATTAACCCCTATTCCCCCGCACCCCAACATTGCCCACACTATAATAAAGTTATTAACCCCTATTCCGCTGCCCCCTGACATCGCCGCCACTAAATAAAGTTATTAACCCCTAAATCTCTGGCCTCCCACATCACTACCGCTAAATAAAGCTATTAATCCCTAAACCGCCAGCCCCCCACATCGCAAAACATTAAATTAAACTATTAACCCCTAAACTTAACAAACGCTTAACTTTACATTAAAATTACAAGATCCCGATCTTAAAATAAATAAAAACTTACCTGTGAAATTAAATAAACCTAAGTTTAAACTATAAATTAACCTAACATAGGGTAGATTACGAGTTTTTGTCGGTAAGGCTTGCGTTGCTAACGAGCCTTTTTTTTTAACGCTCCCTTAAGACAACGCTGGTATTACAGGTTTTTTTAAACCCGGCGTTAGCCGCAAAAAGGTGAGCGTAGAGCAAAATTTAGCTCCACATCTCACCTCAATACCAGCGCTGCTTACGGTAGCGGTAAGCTGGCTAACCGTGCTCGTGCACGATTTCCCCATAGGAAACAATGGGGCTGAGCTGGGTGAAAAAAAACCTAACACCTGCAAAAAAGCAGCGTTTAGCTTCTAACGCAGCCCCATTGATTCCTATGGGGAAAGGAATTTTATGTCTACACCTAACACCCTAACATGAACCCTGAGTCTAAACAGCCCTAATATTACACTTATTAACCCCTAATCTGCCGCCCCCGCTATCGCTGACACCTACATTATATTATTAACCCCTAATCTGCCGCTCTGGACACCTATATTATACTTATGAAACCTAATCTGATGCCCCCAACATCGCCAACACCTACATTTTATTTATTAACCCCTAATCTGCCCCCCCAACGTCGCAGCAACTATATTAAATGTATTAACCCTTTATCTGCTGCCGCCAACGTCGCTGCCACTATAATAAAGTTATTAACCCCTAAACCTAAGTCTAACCCTAACCCTAACACCCCCTAATTTAAATATAATTTAAAAAAAACTAAATAAAATTACTACAATTAAATAAATTATTCATATTGAAAACTAAATACCTATAAAATAAACCCTAAGATAGCTACAATACAACTAATAGTTACATTGTAGCTATTTTAGGATTTATTTTTATTTTACAGGTAACTTTGTATTTATTTTAACTAGGTACAATAGTTATTAAATACTTATTAACTATTTAATAACTACCTAGCTAAAATAAAAACAAATTTACCTGTAAAATAAACCCTAACCTAAGTTACAATTACACCTAACACTACACTATAATTAAATATATTACATAAACTACCTACAATTAATTACAATTAAATTAAATAAACTAAAGTACGAAAAACAACAAACACTAAATTACAGAAAATAAAAAAATAATTACACATTTTTTAAACGAATTACACCTACTCTAATCCCCTAATAAAATAAAAAAGCCCCCAAAATAATAAAAATCCCTACCCTATACTAAATTACAAATAGCCCTTAAAAGGGCCTTTCTTCTACTAGATACGACGAGTCCACGGATTCATCCTTACTTGTGGGATATTATCCTCCTGCTAACAGGAAGTGGCAAAGAGCACCACAGCAGAGCTGTATATATAGCTCCTCCCTTCCCCTCCACCCCCAGTCATTCTCTTTGCCAATACTCGTAATAGGAAGAGGTAAAGTGAAAGAGGTGATAAAATTATAGTTTTTATTTTCTTCAAGCAAGAATTTTTTATTTTAAATGGTACCGGTGAGTGCTATTTTTCCTCAGGCAGCAGATGGATGAAGATTTCTGCCTGGAGGCTGATGATCTTAGCAGTTGTCACTAAGATCCAGAGAATTTCCTACAGTATGACTGAGGAGTACTTGAGAAGCTTCAGTGTGGGGAATGTTTTTCATGCTACAAGCATTGAGGTATGTTCAGTCATTTTTTTCTGGAGAGACTGTGGTATTTCAGAACTGGCTGACATAGTTCCCATGAGGGACCTGTATATTATGGGTTAAAAATTGGTTGACACTGGTAGCATAATGTTTTGATAAAGAAAACGGTTTTATGCTTAGGGGCAACATAACGTTTTTATGGAACAAACGTTTTGATGTTTGATGGCACTGGAAGGTTTCACATGGCTATAATATTTTATTGGGAATATGAAAGACCCACATGGCTAGTTACTAGAACACTTTACAGCGTTTTTTTACTAGGCAGAGAAACATAGTATAGATGGGCGGGGCCTAATTTTGCGCCTCAAATGCGCAGTTGAATGTCTTATGAAGGCAGCAAGCTCCAGCTCCGGTGGGCCTAAGCTGAAGATTTAGCCTAATGAAGGATAGTGTGAATTATCAGACCCCTGAGGGCAGGTAGGCGCCACAGCAGAGCTGTGGCGAGGTGCAGGGGGTTGCTTTTTTATTTTTCATAACATTTTTTGAGTAACGTTTTTTTCTCATAGGGGTTAAGTGTTCCTTACTTGTGGTGCAATCTTAGCTGGCAAGTTAAGACACATATATGCTAAAATTGTGCAAATTATAACATTTTAAAGCAGTTTTGGAAAAATTGTAAGCTTTTTTTACTCTTAAAGGCGCAGTACCGTTTTTTCAGATTGTTGTTTTTTTCATTTAATAAAGTGTTTCAAGACTTTTTGTGGTTATTACTAGCCTGTTCAACATGTCTGACATTGAAGAAAGTCAATGCTCTATGTGTTTAGAAGCCATTGTGGAACCCCCACTTACATTGTGTCCCTCATGTACTGAAAGAGCCTTACATTGCAAAGAACATATTTTAAGTGATAAAAGTATGTCTCAGGATGATTCTCAGTCAGAAGAGAATCAGGTTATGCCATCTAATTCTCCCCAAGTGTCACAACCTTTAACGCCAACTCAAGCGACGCAAAGTACTTCTAGGGCGTCTAATTCATTTACTCTGCTGCAAGATATGGCTGCAGTTATGTCTACTACCCTTACAGAGGTATTATCTAAACTGCCTGGTTTACAGGGTAAGCGCAGTAGGTCTGGTATTAGAGTAAATGCTGAACCCTCTGATGCTTTATTAGC
The DNA here is from genome assembly GCF_027579735.1 of Bombina bombina. NCBI lineage: Eukaryota > Metazoa > Chordata > Amphibia > Anura > Bombinatoridae > Bombina > Bombina bombina. Next base: position 282,046,541 of record NC_069507.1, on the reverse strand, counting down.
CATCTCCGATGTACCCTCACAGTGTTCTGAGTTGGGGGTAGGGGAATTGCTGTCTGAGGAAGAGCTTTCAGACTCAGGAAAGATGTTCCCTCAAACAGACTCAGATGTGACGGCCTTTAAATTTAAACTTGAACACCTCCGCCTGTTACTCCGGGAGGTTTTAGCGACTCTGGATGATTGTGACCCTATTGTAATACCACCAGAGAAATTGTGTAAAATGGATAAATATCTAGAGGTCCCTACTTACACTAATGTTTTTCCGGTCCCTAAAAGGATTTCGGACATTGTTACTAAGGAATGGGACAGACCAGGCATTCCGTTCTCTCCCCCTCCTACTTTTAAGAAAATGTTTCCCATATCTGACACCATTCGGGATTCCTGGCAGACAGTCCCTAAGGTGGAGGGAGCTGTTTCTACCCTGGCTAAGCGTACAACTATACCTATTGAGGACAGTTGTGCTTTCAAAGATCCTATGGATAAAAAATTAGAGGGTCTTTTAAAGAAATTGTTTATTCATCAGGGTTTCCTTCTACAACCTATAGCGTGCATTGTTCCAGTGACTACTGCAGCAGCTTTTTGGTTTGAGGCTCTAGAGGAGTCTCTTAAGGTTGAGACCCCATTAGATGATATTTTGGATAGAATTAAAGCTCTCAAGCTAGCTAATTCTTTTATTACCGATGCCGCTTTTCAAATGGCTAAATTAGCGGCAAAAAATGCAGGCTTTGCCAGAATTTCCGACATTACTGGAGGTAAAGGTCATGCCCTTCCTCAGGACAAGACTGTTAAAATGAGGGTTAAACAAAATAGTTTTTGTTCCTTTCGAAACTTCAAAAGGTGGACCCTCTACTTCCTCCTCCGCCACAAAGCAGGAGGGGAATTTTGCACAATCCAAGTCAGTCTGGAGACCTAACCAGACCTGGAATAAAGGTAAACAGTCCAAGAAGCCCGCTGCTGCTACCAAGACAGCATGAAGGGGCAGCCCCCGATCCAGGACCGGATCTAGTAGGGGGCAGACTTTCTCTCTTCGCTCAGGCTTGGGCAAGGGACTTCAGGATCCCTGGGCATTAGAAATCGTGACCCAGGGGTATCAACTAGAATTCAAGGATTTTCTCCCAAGAGGGAGATTTCATCTTTCACGTTTGTCTGTAGACCAGACAAAAAGAGAGGCGTTCTTACGCTGTGTAGAAGACCTATATACCATGGGTGTAATCTGCCCAGTTCCAAAACTAGAACAGGGGCAGGGGTTTTACTCAAATCTGTTCGTGATTCCCAAAAAAGAGGGAACCTTCAGGACGATTTTAGATCTCAAATACCTAAACAAATTTCTCAGAGTCCCATCGTTCAAGATGGAGACCATACGAACAATTTTACCAATGATCCAGGAGGGTCAATATATGACCACCGTGGACTTGAAGGATGCGTATCTTCACATTCCTATCCACAGAGATCATCACCAGTTTCTCAGGTTCACCTTCCTGGATAAACACTACCAGTTTGTAGCCCTCCCTTTTGGGTTGGCCACAGCTCCCAGAATCTTCACAAAGGTGCTAGGGTCCCTTCTGGCGGATCTAAGGCCGCGGGGCATAGCAGTGGCGCCCTATCTGGATGATATTCTGATTCAGGCGTCAACTTACCATCTAGCCAAATCTCACACGGACACCGTGTTGGCTTTTCTAAGAACTCATGGGTGGAAGGTGAATATAGAAAAGAGTTCACTAGTTCCACTGACAAGAGTTCCATTCCTGGGAACTCTGATAGACTCGGTAGACATGAAAATTTTTCTGACGGAGGTCAGAAAATCAAAGATCCTAACTACTTCCCAAGCACTTCAGTCCATTCCTCAGCCATCAGTGGCGCAGTGTATGGAGGTCATTGGATTAATGGTAGCGGCAATGGACATTGTTCCGTTTGCTCGCTTTCATCTCAGACCACTGCAGCTGTGCATGCTCAGACAGTGGAATGGGGATTATGTGGATTTATCTCCTCAGATAAATCTGGATCTAGAGACCAGAGACTCTCTTCTTTGGTGGTTGTCACAGGATCATCTGTCCCAGGGAATGTGCTTCCGCAGGCCAGCATGGGTCATAGTGACGACGGACGCCAGCCTCTTGGGCTGGGGTGCAGTCTGGAATTCCCTGAAAGCTCAGGGTGTTTCGACTAAGGAGGAGTCCCTACTACCAATCAATATTCTGGAACTGAGAGCAATATTTAACGCGCTTCAAGCGTGGCCTCAGTTGGCTTTGGTCAAATTCATAAGATTCCAGTCGGACAATATCACGACTGTAGCATATATCAATCTTCAAGGCTACTCATGGAGTAGGGTTAGGATTCCTAGGATTTTGTCCTTTCTCCAAGAAGGATTGGAAAAGGGATTATCAGCTAGTTCTTTAAAGGGACAAATTTCTGCTTTGTCAATTTTACTACACAAACGTCTGGTGGATGTCTTTTTGTCAGGCTTTAGTCAGAATCAAGCCTGTGTTTAAACCTGTCGCTCCGCCATGGAGTTTGAATTTAGTTCTCAATGTTCTTCAAGGGGTTCCGTTTGAACCTATGCATTCCATGGATATTAAGCTCTTATCCTGGAAAGTTTTGATCTTAGTTGCTATCTCTTCTGCGTGAAGGGTGTCTGAGCTTTCTGCGTTACAATGTGATTCTCCTTATCTTATATTCCATTTTGATAAGGTGGTTTTGCGTACTAAACCTGGATTTCTTCCTAAGGTTGTTTCAAATAAGAATATTAATCAGGAAATTGTTCTTCCTTCCCTGTGTCCTAATCCTTTGTCTAAGAAGGAACGTCTGTTACATAATTTGGACGTGGTTCGGGCCTTGAAGTTTTACTTACAAGCGACCAAGGATTTTGATCAAACATTGTGACAGACCCTTCTGTCAGGACTGAAGGAGTTAACTGTGTTTAGCTTTAAGAAACTATTTTCTAAACACAAGTTGCTGGCTCCAACCATAATTTAGTTAGTAATAAGAATTCCATTGTTTGATCACCCTCAGAGAGAAAACGCCTAAGTGATAAGAAGAGCCAAGAGTGTCTTGTGGTTGAAGTGTTTAAGTAATATAATTCTATTGTATCATGTAAAAGGGCGCTTTTCCCTCCATGTAATGTACAACAGTCTTTCAACCCCCATCTGGGGGGGGGGGGTCAGACCTGCATAAATACTAGGCATAGCCTTTAATAAATGTCATTCTGTTTTAAACCTGAAAACTGGCTGGGTTGTGAATTGCTGATTCCCTATGCAGGATATTGTTCCCTGGTGTTAACCCTTGGTATCCTGTTGGTACCGTTACAATTGGTGGCAAGCGACGGAATGAACCTTATCGCCCAGAAGAGCAACTACACAAGCCAGTAACCTCAGGAAGAGGGGGATTACTACAATACTGACTAAGATGGAAGGAGTACCAGGGACCAAAGTGAATGGAGATGGATTATTCTAAGCTAAAGAGACAAACGTTAAAGGAACTGCTAGAAGCCAGGGGAAAGATAGGCAGCAGCAAACCCAAGGCTATATTAATTGCCGAGCTGATGGAGGGAGACAGAGCTTGCAGCGCTACGCCTCCAGCAGCCATGGAGGAGACCCTATACCAGAGGGAAATGAGGACCAGGCTGGAATTTTTACCCCAACCTGTACCACGGGATATGCTATCCGTGGTAATGGCAGATGTGCAGGAGTACGTGATGGCACACAGTCCGCGGAATGCATCCTCCTGAGCAGAATCCATTTTGGACGCACTCAGCAACCCAGTAAGACCCAAAATCTCATTCCATGCATTTAAAATGTTTTGTGAGGAGAAGGATGAGATCGATGGGTATTTACAGGATTTTGAGAGACTGTGTGAGTTACATGATTTGGAGCAGTCCGTATGGGTGCCGGTGCTAGCAGGCAAGCTAGCCGGTAGAGCAGCGGAAGCGTATAGCGCTGTACCCAGGGAGGACAGCAAGGATTACGCTAAAGTGAAGAGAGCGATCTTGGAAAGATATGCCATTACCTCAGAGGCATACCGGCGCAAGTTTGGAGGCCTGCGCAAGCCAGAAAGAGATTCACATGCAGAGTGGGCCCACAAGCTGGATCAAGCATCTCAAGGGTGGATACAGGCCAGCCAAGCTACCACCATGGAAGAATTGCGACAACTGATGCTCTTGGAGCAATTCTTTAACGGCTTGTCCCCAGAAGCCCAAGAATGGGTGAGAGATCGAAAACCCCTCACCTTAACCGAAGCAGCCAGATTAGCAGACCAGCATTTTGATGCCAGGAGGCACCATGGACTACAGCCGAACAACCCCACAGCGGCACCTTTTCGCCCAGCCCCAGGGAATCCACCACCCCCTTTACGATACAACGGACGGGCGAATATACAATGCCACACCTGCAAGCAGTGGGGACATATGGCACCCAAAATCGGAGCAGACAAGCTTGGAACCAGGTCAGACAGAACCTGGCCCCAAGGGCGGCTGCTCACCATTACCAAACGGAGCCAGCCGCTCATGAGGTGTTGAGCACCCAAGCCGAGGAACCCCTGGGAATACTGCATGAGGTGATGTCGGTCCGGGCCACCGATAACTGGCAACGTCACCGCCAGCTGGTGACCGTAGAGGGGAAGGAGGTCCAGGGACTTCGGGATTCGGGAGCTACTTTAACCCTGATAGCTCCCCATTTGGTGCCGGATACAGCACACACTGGCGGATCCGTGGCAGTACGAGGGGCAGGGGGAGCGGTATACCGATTACCCACTGCTAGAGTGGAGTACAGACCCCCAGTCACCCCAGCAGCTGCCAGTTATCAGCCCCCGGCGCACCGCTATACCACACGGTCTCCGGCCACGAACTACCCACAGAGTGCCCGGTTCAATTCGCGGGGCTACTCACAACCTATTCGGTGCTTTGGATGTAAGCAACTAGGGCACAAAAGACCAGAGTGTCCCCTAAATGCAGCGAATCAAGCACAGTCCTGGAGAAGACCCGCCGGCAGAATCCCACATAATCCTGAATGCTGGGGCAGCCTACATGAAGCAGACCCCGTGCAAGCTGCCCACCGGAATAACCGGCAACGGGTTAAAGTGAATGGGAAGGAGGTCAGTGGTCTACGGGATACTGGTGCTACCATGACCTTGCTTCAAGAGAACTTGGTGTCTGAGAAACAGCACACTGGAGACACTGTGGCTGTGAGGGTAGCAGGGGGCACTGTGTTCCGCCTACCTGTTGCCAGGGTACATTTGGATTGGGGAGTGGGCGCTAGACCTGTGAATGTGGGGGTCAAGAAGGACTTACCTGCTGATGTTCTCCTTGGAAATGACTTGGCCCCCCTTGTTTCTGCCTACGCTCCTATGGGTCCCGCTGATGTTAACCCTGTGACTACCCGTACCCAGATCCGTGCAGCAGAGACTGACCCACCTGCTGCTAAGCCCCAGGATGCTGAGCTCAGTAAATCTCTATCCGCTATTGATATGTGGAGGTCCCGTTAGAATGCGCTGATGAAGGAGAAGAGGAGCACAGAGGAAAAAGCACGTTTAGAACGTTAATCTCTGCTAGACAAGCTGCACCGACAGACTGCAGAAAACACCAGCTTGAGAGTGGGACATGAAACATTAAAGACAAACTTAGCGACACTTGAGGAGAAGCTGACGCTGGCTCATAGTGAGGTGCAGCAACTCAAGGGCACCCTCTGTCAGTATGAAGGGATTGTGGATACCTATAAAGAGCAGGTACAGAAAACTCGTAAGGAAGCTGATGGGATTTTGAAGGACTGTTTAGCCCTAGTCTGGGCACTGAGGAAGTTGAACCCTTGTTTGTATGGACAGGAATTCTCTCTCATAACGGGAATACAGATGGATTGTCCTGGCAAACTGACATGCCTACCACCTCCTAGTCCGGTCATCCCCAGGTTGACCCGCAAAAGGGTCAAGCCGGGTCTGCCAGAGTGTTCCACAAGGGGGGAGCTATGTGACAGACCCTTCTGTCAGGACTGAAGGAGTTAACTGTGTTTAGCTTTAAGAAACTATTTTCTAAACACAAGTTGCTGGCTCCATCCATAATTTAGTTAGTGATAAGAATTCCATTGTTTGATCACCCTCAGAGAGAAAACGCCTAAGTGATAAGAAGAGCCAAGAGTGTCTTGTGGTTGAAGTGTTTAAGTAATATAATTCTATTGTATCATGTAAAAGGGCGCTTTCCCCTCCATGTAATGTACAACAGTCTTTCAACCCCCATCTGGGGGGGGGGGGGGGTCAGACCTGCATAAATACTAGGCATAGCCTTTAATAAATGTAATTCTGTTTTAAACCTGAAAACTGGCTGGGTTGTGAATTGCTGATTCCCTATGCAGGACATTGTTCCCTGGTGTTAACCCTTGGTATCCTGTTGGTACCGTTACAAACATCTTCCCTATTCGTTGTTTATTCTGGAAAATGTAGGGGTCAAAAAGCTACGGCTACCTCTGTTTCTTTTTGGCTGAAAAGCATCATCCGTTTGGCATACGAGACTGCTGGGCAGCAGCCTCCTGAAAAGATTACAGCTCATTCTACTAGAGCGGCGGCTTCCACATGGGCTTTTAAAAACTATGCTTCTGTTGAACAGATTTGTAAGGCTGCGACTTGGTCTTCCCTTCATAATTTTTCCAAATTTTCCAAATTTGATACTTTTGCTTCTTCTGAGGCTATTTTTGGGAGAAAAGTTCTTCAAGCAGTGGTGCCTTCCCTTTGGGTATCTGTCTTGTCCCTCCCGTTCATCCGTGTCCTGTTGCTTTGGTATTGTATCCCACAAGTAAGGATGAATCTGTGGACTCATCATATCTAGTAGAAGAAATGGAAATTTATGCTTACCTGAAAAATTGATTTCTTCTATGATACGACGAGTCCACGGCCCTCCCTGTCATATTAGACAGATCATATTTTTGTTTTCAAAACTTCAGTCACCTCTGCACCTTTTAGCTTTTCTTTTCTCTTCCTATACCTTCGGTCAAATGACTGGGGGTGGAGAGAAGGGAGGAGCTATATATAGAGCTCTGCTGTGGTGCAGCCACTTCCTGTTAGCAGGAGGATAATATCCCACAAGTAAGGATGAATCCGTGGTCTCGTCGTATCGTAGAAGAAATCAATTTATCAGGTAAGCATAAATTTCCTTTTTGCGGGGCATTGCCCCAAAGTAATCAGCTCTTCTACCTGTAAAAAAAAAATACAATACCCCCCAACATTAAAACCCACCACCCACACACCCAACCCTACTCTAAAACCCACCCAATACCCCCTTAATAAAACCTAACACTACCCCCTTGAAGATCACCCTACCTTGAGTCGTCTTCACCCAGCCGGGCAGAAGAGGACCTCCAGACCGGCAGAAGTCTTCATCCAGGTGGCATCTTCTATCTTCATCCATCCGGAGCGGAGCCGGTCCATCTTCAATCCAGCCGACACGGAGCATCCTCTTCAAACGAAGTCCAAGCGAAGAATGAAGGTTCCTTTAAATGACGTCATCCAAGATGGCGTCCCTTGAATTCCGATTGGATTCTATCAGCCAATCGGAATTAAGGTAGGATGCAATTAGCCAATAGGATTGAGGTCGCATTCTATTGGCTGATTGGAACAGCCAATAGAATGCAAGCTCAATCCTATTGGCTGATTGGATCAGCCAATAGGATTGAACTTCAATCCTATTGGCTGATTGAATCAGCCAATAGGATTTTTCCTACCTTTATTCCGATTGGCTGATAGAATCCTATCAGCCAATCGGAATTCAAGGGACGCCATCTTGGATGACGTCATTTAAAGGAACCTTCATTCTTTGCTTGGACTTCGTTTGAAGAGGATGCTCCGCGTCGGCTGGATTGAAGATGGACCCGCTCCGCTCCGGATGGATGAAGATAGAAGATGCCGCCTGCATGAAGACTTCTGAAAGTCCTCTTCTGCCCGGATCGGATGAAGACTTCTGCCGGTCTGGAGGTCCACTTGTGCCCGGCTGGGTGAAGACGGCTCAAGGTAGGGTGATCTTCAAGGGGGTAGTGTTAGGTTTTATTAAGGGGGTATTGGGTGGGTTTTAGAGTAGGGTTGGGTGTGTGGGTGGTGGGTTTTAATGTTGGGGGGTATTGTATTTTTTTTTACAGGTAAAAGAGCTGATTACTTTGGGGCAATGCCTTTTAAGGGCTATTTGTAATTTAGTATAGGGTAGGGTTTTTTATTATTTTGGGGGGCTTTTTTATTTTATTAGGGGGATTAGAGTAGGTGTAATTAGTTTAAAAAAAAATATTTATTTTTTTATTTTCTGTAATTTAGTGTTTGTTGTTTTCTGTACTTTAGTTTATTTAATTGTAATTAATTGTAGGTAGTTTAGGTAATTAGTTTAATGATAGTGTAGTGTTAGGTGTAATTGTAACTTAGGTTAGGATTTATTTTACAGGTAAATTTGTACTTATTTTAGCTAGGTAGTTATTAAATAGTTAATAACTATTTAATAACTATTGTACGTAGTTAAAATAAATACAAAGTTGCCTGTAAAATAAAAATAAACCCTAAACTAGCTACAATGTAACTATTAGTTATATTGTAGCAATCTTAGGATTTATTTTATAGGTAAGTATTTAGTTTTCAATAGGAATAATTTATTTAATTGTAGTTATTTTATTTAGATTTATTTAAATTATATTTAAGTTAGGGTTAGACTTAGTTTTAGGGGTTAATACCTTTAATATAGTAGCGGCAACGTTGGGGGTGGCAGATTAGGGGTTAATAAATGTAGGTAGGTGTCGGCGATATTAGGGACAGCAGATTAGGGGTTAATAAAATGTAACTAGTGTTTGCAAGGCGGGAGTGCAGCGGTTTAGGGGTTAATATATTTATTAAAGTGGCGGCGATGTCCGGTCGGCAGATTAGGGGTTAAACTTTTTATTAAAGTGTTTCCGATGTGGGGGGGGGGCCTTGGTTTAGGGGTTAATAGGTAGTTTATGGGTGTTAGTGTACTTTTTAGCACTTTAGTTAAGAGTTTAATGTTACGACGTTAGCCCATAAAACTCAACTACTGACTTTTAAATGCGGTAGGAGTCTTGACAGGAGAGGGTCTACCGCTCACTTCTTCCAAGACTCGTAATAACGGCGTTATGCAAGTCCCATAGAAAAGATAGGATACGCAATTGACGTAAGGGGATTTACGGTAAGCTCGAGTCGTGGAAAAAAAAGTGAGCGGTACACCTGTACCTGCCTGACTCATAATACCAGCGGGCGTTAAAAAGCAGCGTTGGGACCTCTCAATGCTGCTTTTTAAGGCTAACGCAAGACTCGTAATCTAGGCGATAGCTATTAGACTAAAATTAAAATAACTACAAATTAAATTACTCATTAAAAAAACTAACACTACAAAAAATAAAAAAATACTAAATTACGAACAATAACAAACGAAATAAATAAACTACCAATAGCCCTTAAATGGGTCTTTTGTAGGGCATTGCCCTAAAGAAATCAAAAAATTTAAATCAGTGAATAGGAATTAGAACTGCTAAAATCCTATTGGCTTAATTGAACAGCCAATAGGATTTTAGCAGCTCTCAAGCTTGAGAACACAGAGTCCATAACAGGATGACACAGAGGGTAGTTGCAAGGAAGACGAATGCAGTCAAGCAAGAAACAGACAGCAAAAGCAACTCCCAGACAGAGGGCACGCTCCAGGCAACCTAAGTCGCCGGACCTACACACAGGTCCCTAAAAAATGGGAACACAAGACGTTTTTTTCCGGTGGGAGGAGCGTGTAGCAAGAACGCGTGCTCTGCAGCTCTAGCGAGGAGAGCAAGACACCCCGATACGCTGACTCCTATTGTCGGGAGAGTGAGAGTCCTTACCGGGGAGTGATACGCCGAGCAGCGTTATACGGAAAACATAAGTGCTGAATGGTGGCCGGATTGCACTGGCCGTAAATACAAACAGAAGCCATAACGCTGCACCACCAACCAAGCAGCAGGTATCATCAGCCCGGTGTGGAGACCACAGCGCAGCACAGGATTCTGGCATCGTGTCAGCAGGTGTGGGGATAGAGTGTGCTGTATAGAGAGACCGGCCAAAAAATCTTCATCATTCCAGAGTGTTTTTCCAGCCGGTAATGGGGCCCTGGAACAGTCGTGAGGTATCGCGGATGCTGTAGGGTCGGGGGAAACAACGGTGAAGTGGCCGGCAGCACATCTCGAAGGCAGACCCATAACCGGAAGCAAACTGCAAGTATTACGTGTATAGACTTGGTTGTGTGGCTGTAACTGTGGCTTATTGCTGACACTTGCTGAAATACCACTAAATATACAGAACTGAATACTTTCATACGGACACAGTCCACGTTCACTAAATTGAGTTTGTTAACAGAAATCCAGTGGTGGGGCAGCGCACAAGGAGGTAGCAGTCTGGCTAAGGAAGAAATAAGTAAGGACATACTGGGAATCTGGCATTTGCCAAAAAGGAGAGCTTCAAAGACACAGTAGGAGAAGGGGCGAGAAGAAGGAAAGCTGGAAACTAACTATCTGAATAAGTTGACATACAAATTCAGGGAGGACGGCACCTCACAGGGGAGCAAGCATGAGAATAAAATGAATCTAAAATAAGATAGAAATAGAAGACTTTATGTATATTACACAGGCTGACTTTAAGATGTATCTTCTGATTTAATTATTTATCTCCCTAGTAACTGTATGTTACCCCCTAGGGCACAGACCAGATATTAGCCCTGTAAGACAGCCAGAGATAAAGAGCAGGCACTAGGGCATCAGTAGGAACCTCTGCTCAGGAGCCAGACACAGAGATAAAGAGCAGGCACTAGGGCATCAGTAGGAACCTCTGCTCAGGAGCCAGACACAGAGATAAAGAGCAGGCACTAGGGCATCAGTAGGAACCTCTGCTCAGGAGCCAGACACAGAGATAAAGAGCAGGCACTAGGGCATCAGTAGGAACCTCTGCTCAGGAGCCAGACACAGAGATAAAGAGCAGGCACTAGGGCATCAGTAGGAACCTCTGCTCAGGAGCCAGACACAGAGATAAAGAGCAGGCACTAGGGCATCAGTAGGAACCTCTGCTCAGGAGCCAGACACAGAGATAAAGAGCAGGCACTAGGGCATCAGTAGGAACCTCTGCTCAGGAGCCAGACACTTATCTCCACAAAAGGGGGAACGGGAGAAGAGAAAAAGGAAAACACATAGGTCACAGAGAGGTTTGTGGAGTTTGTATTTCTTATGAACCAAGTAGAAAGTCATCTAAAAGCCCTTGGTTAACTGGTTCACTTCTTTTTCAGTCTGTTTCTAGAATTGTAACATATTATCACAAGCATTGTGTATGTAGACTGGTAACAGGCTGCAACATTGTTACAGAGTGATAGTTGTTATAACAAATGAAGGTTCTTGCTTACTTTTTGCAACAAAGTTCAGAACAGAATTAGGCAGTGGGCACACGAAAATTGAGGTATTTAGCGTGAGAAGTTGTTTAAAGCATACTGGAATACAGACAATAAAGTTAATATTATAGTGCCTAGGTATTGAAAACACTATCTCTATCGTATAACAACTTGTAAATCTGGCCAATTAACACGGCAACATAGACCAGGATTTTTCAGTTAGGAAACAGTCAAATGAAATATTATAAATTTATTATCTATTTTTCCCTCATTAACTGGTTAGAATATATGTCAACAAGTAACGTATAAATTATTATTTTTTCACCCAAAAGAGGGCTGTAGGGAAAAAGGGAAAGGAATAGGAGAGTAGGGAACGGAGGGAAAGGAAGGGAAAAAAGGAAAAGAAAATATCTTCCATGGAAAAATACGTCACAAACGTTAAAAATAAATCTCCTGCAATGCCTCTAAAAAGGGACAAGCGACAGAAATCTCAGCAGGAAATCAGTACAGAGTCAAACCTAGTTAGTCCAGACAGAAACTTAGAAACACAACTCACAACAAATCAATTAGCTGACTTAATTCTTCCACAATTTGAGATAGTTAAAAAGGAGATATCCGACCTCTCTAATGAAATCAGACAATTCTCAATTAGGTTAACAGAGGTAGAAACCAGGGTATCAGATCTGGAGGACAAATCACACATACAAGATTTAAATATGACCAGGCACGCAGATAAATCAATACATTGCAGTCAAAAGTGGAAGACTTGGAAGATAGGTCACGACGTAGCAATATACGTATAGTGGGATTACCAGAGACTAAAGGGTACGAAGATCTTTTGACATTTGGTTCTATTACACTACCTAAATTACTAGGGATTTAAACTGCAAATGGGGCGCTACAGGTAGAAAGAGCGCATAGGATTGGTAATCCAAGACAACTTAGGGGCGGCAGTACAAGACCAAGAATGCTGTTAATAAAATACCCTAACTTTCAAGATAAGGTAAACATAATGTACCATTACAGTAAAGCTAAAACACTCATAATAAACTCAAAACAAATTCTCATATTTCAGGATGTTTCTCTAGAGACATCAGTTAAGAGGCGGTTTATGGCACCGTTCTGCACAGGGCTGATTAAAAGCCACCATGAGATATCCAGCTAAAATAACGGTCCTGGGCATGGACGGTGTCATAGCGCTAAACTCGGTGGATGAAGCAAAAGCTTTCTGTCTTGAGAATAACATTGAAATATGAAAATCTCAGATAAATTAGGGGGCGTAGTTAAACCCCACAAAGGGCAAGATGGAATTCAGAGATAGTTATAGGGTCAAGACTGATTGGACAAGAGAGGCAGTTGGACAGGAGAGGGAGGTGGGGAAGGCGCAGGGATTTTTTTTTTTGTGTGTTGTTTTTTTTCTCTCCTGTTTATGGGTATCTTTCCTTGAAAAGACTGACACAAGTAGGTGAAAATGACCACTACACTTAACTTTGTGTCATGGAATGTGGGGGGATAACCTCTCCCATTAAGCGGAAAAATATCTTAAAAATGTTGAAAAAACGTAAGCCAGATATTGTCTTTTTGCAGGAGCTGCATTTGAAAGCTCCTGAGATAGAAAAATGAAAAGCAAACTGGATTGCAGAAGTCATTGCAACCCTGTGCGAGAAACGCAAATGCAGTTTAGCTATACTTTTCAATAAGAATTTAGATTATAAGACTATGAAGTTAAAGCTTGACCCTCACTGGAGATATATTATTCTACAGGTAAGAATAAACGATACCACTTGGACCCTATGTAACATATATGCACCAAATACATTCGATGCAAAGTTCTGGCACTTGGTTAAAAAGGAACTAACACCATATCTAGGCCAGAACTTGGCATACATGATTAAACTGACACGGAAAAATAAGGCTAGAGAGATCCAGTTAGCTAACCAGGTAAGAAACACATACGAAAGATATCTAAACAATCCTAATACCTTCCCATGGGGAAAATATACCCGATCAAAAGCAGAGAGGGAACACTTCTTGAAAGAAAAATGGGCAAGGGAAGAGGCAAAGTGTAGGGCAACATACCAAGGATTCCAGGGGATATCGGCAAAACATCTGGCCAAGATAACGAAATTTCGTAAAAAGCATAATATAATTTCCGTAATTAAAGAGGGAAAGAAACTATGTACCAATCCTTCAGAAATTAGAGAGGCTTTCTTTAATTATTATCAAAAACTTTACTCTAGAGAAAATATAAACAAGACGGCCAAAGAGCAGTTCTGAAACCAGATAAAAACCTCTAGACTTTCACTGGAGGCATTACAGCAGATAAATTCACCAATCACGGAAGCAGAAGTGTTAAAAATATTTTAAAAAGCCAAAGCGGTTAAGGCTCCGGGACCAGAAGGCCTTACTGCCGAATTTTATAAAATAACTTCAGAAACAACAGCAGGGACTTTAACTAAGTTATTTAATGATTACTATCTTAAAAAAGAAATGAGCTCTCCGTATTTCTCTGACGCAATAATTACATTGATCTTAAAAAAAGGGAAAGACGCAGCAAATCTATCTTCATACCGTCCTATTTCGTTATTAAATCAGGACTATAAAATATTAATGTCCCTGATAGCTGATAGACTTAAAAAAACAATAGCTGACCTGATTCATCCAGACCAGGCCGGGTTTGTACCAGGGAGAAACTCAGTGCGCAATATGCGCAGGGTGCTAACTATGCTGGATTACTTTTATCAGGTCGAGCGGGACGCCAGGGGGAAGAGCAAACGTAATAAGGATCAAGATATCGCAATAGTCACAGTAGATGCTGAAAAGGCATTCGATTCTATAATCTGGGACCACCTATTTACATCTCTTGAGAAGTTTGGCTTCTCCGGCTGCCTGCTTGACCTGATTAAATTAATTTACAAGAAACCCAAATCACAACTTTTAATAAATGGTGAACTAACTCATCCTATAGTTTTAGAAAAAGGTACACGTCAGGGGTGCCCACTGTCTCCCTTATTATTCGATATCGCGCTAGAACCTCTTGCAATATATATCAGAAAAGAGCTGCAGCCGGTCAGGATAGGTACACAAAACATGCTGATCTCTTTATATGCGGACGACATTTTATTATTTTTACAGGACACAGCTACTTGTACTCCACAACTTTTGTTGATGATCGAAAAATTTAGCTCATTTTCAGGCTATAAAATAAATGCTGCAAAATCTGAATTATTATGGGTCAACAGAACAGCGGCTAGTGGGAATACCATTTTTAAAGAAGTACAACATATTAACTATTTGGGGATTAAAATCGGGAGGAATCCTGGTTATTGGTATCAGCTAAACTATAAAGATCTATTTGACAATATACAGGTTGATCTAAGCAGATGGAACATATATTACTTGTCATTATCAGCTAGGATCATGTTGATCAAAACTATTTTCTTCCCTAAAGTGTTATTTCTGCTTCAAAACCTACCCCTAGTGATTAAAAAAAAGGATATAGATAGATACAATAGAGCATGTTCATCATTTATCTGGGGTAAGAAGAAGGCGCGTATTTCTATAGAGAAGTTAAGCTACATAAAACAGTTCGGGGGATTTGCCCTCCCCAATATTAAATACTATAATTACGTTACATTGATTAAATTTGGGTTGGATTGGCTGACTGAGGCAGATTATGTCACTCATAAATTGGAATCAGAACTAGTGAAACCATTTAATTTGCAGGCAATATTGCACTGCCCACACAACTTGTTACCTAATAATGTGAGTAATTTACTAACAGTCTCCAACATAGTTCTGGCATGGCAAAAGTATTGTCGAATATTGGTGCAAGAATACCAGGTGTCCTCGTTTCTCCCCATTATTGGCTGCGTGGATTTTTCACCAGGATTACATAATAGTGTATTTCAAGAGTGGCACGAAAAAGGTCTAAGACAGTTTGTGCAGTTGAGAATGGGACAAGGGGGAATAATCCGAACTTTTGAGAATTTGGCGGGTAAATATAATCTCCCCGCAAAACATTTTTATACATATCTACAAGCTTGCCACTATATAGAAACTCAAATAACAAAATATGGTATGGACTGGAAACAGCCAGATATAGATTCAGGTTTGAAACTGTACAGGGCTGGGATCCGCTCAATATCAATATGGTATCAAAATATGATGAGAATGTTGAGTCAGAATCATCTCAATCAGGTCTGCGAGAAATTCTCTAAATATTTCCCGTTATTACAAAACGAAGATATTCTGGATAGTATTAAACTGGCAGAAGAAGCTACTGAGAGAGTTAATTGGAGAGAGTCACAGGCTAAACTAATCAATAATTTTTATCTAACCCCAGAGAGAATTAGTAGATGGTCCACAGCTCAGCAGAGTAATTGTTATAAATTTAATAAAGTTAATGCAAATCTGATACGCTGTCTATGGAGCTGCCCCATAGTTCAACAATATTGGCTGAAAATTCAGTACTGGCTCAATAAATATCTAAATGCCCAAACAAAACTAGAAGCAATAGAAATATTTTTCTTACAGCATCCAGAGAATCCTGGGGACAGATACCTCATAAACACGAGTATCCTAGCTGCTCGCAATTTAATATTTAAGAAATGGAAACAAAAAGAGGTTCCAAGTCTAAACGAATTCATGAATATTATAAAATTTCTAATGACAGTGGAAAGACCTGAAAACCTCAGATAAACAATACAGAAAGTATTTTAATAAATGGAAAAATGATATCTGGTCATGGCCGGCGTCGTTACAACGACAATTCCTTGAATCTTTACAAGATTCCGTACCCTTTTTGAATCTAGTAGTGGCAGAAGTTTTGCCAGCACAATGGTTATTTCAGTAAGATTTGGCAGGGTGTTGGTGGCTCATCTATCTTTCTACACTATTAATCTAAAACAAAACAAGGGAAAGAAGAAAATTCCTTTTTTATTTCTCCCCTCCCCCCCCCCCTCCATGTCCATTTGCAGAGCATATATAGAATAAGGTTTGCCTCCTAAAGGATAAGAAGGCAGTAAAGAAAGGACTAAATTCAGATAAAGACAAATTACCAATCCATAAAGTCATCGCATCAGTAAACTGAGAAAGAAAGGGTGAGAATTCCCTGAAACCCATAAGAATTAGATAGCAATATGAACTTGCAGCAGGGATAATTGTTATAGATAAAAAGTGTTATGTTGCTAGATAGATCCCCTCTGTATGAGCAAAGTGAAGAAGACGCTCGGTGGTAGACAAGAGCTGTTTGGATAACAGAGATGTTAATTACATTTTCTTTTGAATTGTAGGTAAATGTAAGCCAGTTAAAGATTTTTCTTTTTTTTCTTTTTCTTTAGAACATTTTCCTTTGGTATACAATGATTAGCAGAGTCTCATTGTAGTTTTTTCGCTTGGTTGTATATTTCATGTATTTCAGATCAATACGCTATCTGTATTCTTTATATTGTTGTTGGCATATGGCAATGTTATATTACAATACAAAAATCCAATAAAAATTATAAAAAAATCAAATAAAAAAAAAATGGGAACACAAAACCTCAATTGAGGCCCCCCGAGAAGGAGAGTATACCCTCAGAACCCGAAGGAAGAGTAAACCCTCTTCTGAAATCAATGAAGCAAGTTGAAAGGAAAATCTAAACCCTATCAGACTGATTTAACAGGATAGACTCAACAAAGCTCACACATTCAGAGGAGAGTGCGACCCGAACGCAGCGCCCTAGACCGCTTGGCCATACTGACCTGCAGACCCACACCCAGCTGGACCAACCCGGCCTCAGGGACCTAAGACAGGGGAACAAAAGAATCCCAAACAGTTACAGGAATGAGCATAAGGATAGCACAGCTATCCCCACAGAGTACAAGTACAACCCGACTCTGAAAACAGACAACAAGGCCATAGACCTAAGGATCTATCAAAATAAAGGCCCAACAAGTCTGACTAGGAGCCAGCAAGACCCCAGGGGGAACCAATCCCACCTTTCCACCTCCCATTCATGAGAAGCCCCAAGCAAGGACTCTATCTCCATAGGGAGGAGAATATCCCCTAAAGAAAAGGGATGATGCCGAAGGGCAAAAACTACGGCTAATGGGAAGAGAAATTCCCAACACATATGTCCTAGAAAAGGACCCCCCTATAAGTAGCTTGCCAAGCAGAGGCACAGCCAAACCATTCGCCTGCAGAGCAGGGAATCCATGGGAACACTGGCAAGCTGATCAGGGGAATGCAACCCTAAGGCGCACCAGAAATTGTACATCCAGCGCCAGCAGCTGGGTATGAACCAAAAACCCTTGAGGCGCAAGCCACACAGCTAACCACCAGATGACATGTGCTACTCTGTGGCAAAGAGTAAAAAATAGTCAGAAAACCTGGCCAACCATGACCAGGTTAGGTAGATGGAGCAAGGACATAGCCCAGGTTCCCAACTGTGGAACACCCCAACCAACCCTGAGATCCAAGATTCCAAAACCACCCAAGACTGGGTCAGGAAAAAGGCCAAGCAAAGCTTCAGCCACAGTAAGTCTCAGGGAGAAAAACAGGTCCAGGCACCTAATAGTTCAGACAAACCTACCCTAGAACTAAACACCCCAACTGGCCAAAAGGTCAGACACAAGGGATATGGATGCATATCCAGAGAATCCGGATAGTGAGAAGAACTCGAAAGCCCCGACCAAAAGAAGGAACCACCCCTAGCTAAAGTCCAATGCTCCAAGGAGCAAGGCTAGAAGTCATATGAAGATACTTCTCAGAGCCTCAGGACAACCAAGGGATACCTGAAGGTCAAAAAAATCCTACTAGCAGGACTAGTCTCCCTATCACCTCCGCACAAGCAGAGGACACAAGGAAGAGAGACACTAAGCTTACCCCAAGCAAAATAAAGTCCCTGCAGGGAACAAACATCACCCGGAAACACAGATCCCTAAAAGGAGATCCAACTCACCCAGAGACAATGGAAGAAGACCCGAAGGTCTCTTATAACTCAGACAGACAGTACACGTCAAAGAGTAAGAGCTGCATCTAGATACACTATAAACAGCTTATGCGTACACCTGCAAGGTGTCAAAAGCTGCAACTGGTTTCAAACTGCAAACTTTCTGCATGCTAGACAGCTATACTGTAAAAGCTGTTGGATCAAGCCCAAAAGGACAAATCCAGAGGCCTAAAAATGAAGGCCAAACCGCTCAACTGCGGTAAGGGGCGTTAAGCCCTCCAACCCTCCACCACATGGGGGAGGAGAACTCTAAGTTCTGACGAAATCAGATGTCAGATAGAGTGAAGCAGCGGAAAACTCCCCTGCCCGGCTATCTATGACTGAAGGCTATAAGGACTGAAACAATCCTTCCCGCCTCACGGATCCCCAGGTCCTCTCGAATGCTTAGTTAAACATGAAAAACAATGATAACCTGAGCACTCAACACTTATACCGAACCAGCCAAGCAGAACAGCGGCACGTGTCTGAACAGCCGCAAGACCGAACGAACCTGACAGGACCAGCCTGCACCTAGGGTCCTAACCGGCAAGCTGCATAAATTCTCCCTCATAGGGGAAAAAACAGAAAACAGACATTTTTAACATAGGGCTAACATGTCCAAAACAACTTCCAAAGAAGTAATAAAGAGTATCAATCCCAGAAGGTTCCCAAAGGAAACAAAAACAAATAAAAGACATCCCATCGGATATAAATAAAATATAAGGCAACCCGGAGGTTAATGCCCAAAAAGACACAGGCCTACCCGCAGGACCAGCCAAACGGAGCCCTATCTGACAAAACTGGGAAAGATCTCAAACAAATGACAATCAGGAGAATACTTTATCCCCACATGTCTAATGAGGTGCACCATTTGAATTAGCAGACTGAAAATCCCCATATCTGGTAACGATAGGGTCATTCAATAACTGAAAAACATGTCTGAGCAATACGCGAAGGCGCGCAATCCTGTAACAAAAGGCACAACACTCAGGGACAGTTACACCCACAGGGGTGTCCTCGTTTCTCCCCATTATTGGCTGCGTGGATTTTTCACCAGGATTACATAATAGTGTATTTCAAGAGTGGCACGAAAAAGGTCTAAGACAGTTTGTGCAGTTGAGAATGGGACAAGGGGGAATAATCCGAACTTTTGAGAATTTGGCGGGTAAATATAATCTTCCGCAAAACATTTTTATACATATCTACAAGCTTGCCACTATATAGAAACTCAAATAACTAAATATGGTATGGACTGGAAACAGCCAGATATAGATTCAGGTTTGAAACTGTACAGGGCTGGGATCCGCTCAATATCAATATGGTATCAAAATATGATGAGAATGTTGGGTCAGAATCATCTCAATCAGGTCTGCGAGAAATTCTCTAAATATTTCCCATTATTACAAAACGAAGAGACAAAATGTGGAAACAAATCCAGACAATCACATTATCTGATTTGGAAAGAATTTATTTGCAAATTATGGTGGAAAATAAGTATTTGGTCACCTACAAACAAGCAATATTTCTGGCTCTCACAGACCTGTATCTTCTTCTTTAAGAGGCTCCTCTGTCCTCCACTCATTACCTGTATTAATGGCACCTGTTTGAACTTGTTATCAGTATAAAAGACACCTGTCCACAACCTCAAACAGTCACACTTCAAACTCCACTATGGTGAAGACCAAAGAGCTGTCGAAGGACACCAGAAACAAAATTGTAGACCTGCACCAGGCTGGGAAGATTGAATCTGCAATAGGCAAGCAGCTTGGTGTGAAGAAATCAACTGTGGGAGAAATAATTAGAAAATGGAAGACATACAAGACCACTGATAATCTCCCTCGATCTGGTGCTCCACGTAAGATCACACCCCGTGGGGTCAAAATGATCACAAGAACGGTGAGCAAACATCCCAGAACCACACGGGGGGACCTAGTGAATGACCTGCAGAGAGCTGGGACCAATGTAACAAAGGCTACCATCAGTAACACACTACGCCGCCAGGGACTCAGATCCTGCAGTGCCAGACGTGTCCCCCTGCTTAAGCCAGTACGTGTCTGGGCTCGTCTGAAGTATGCTAGAGAGCATTTGGATGATCCAGAAGTGGATTGGGAGAAGGTCATATGGTCAAATGAAACCAAAGTAGAACTGTTTGGTAAAAACACAACTTGTCGTGTTTGGAGGAGAGAGAACACCATACCTACTGTGATGCATGGGGGTGGCAACATCATGCTTTGGGGCTGTTTCTCTGCAAAGGGAACAGGACGACTGATCCGTGTACATGAAAGAATGAATGGGGCCATGTATTTTGAGATTTTGAATGCAAACCTCCTTCCCTCAGCAAGGGCATTGAAGATGGAATGTGGCTGGGTCTTTCAGCATTACAATGATCCCAAACACACCGCCTGGGCAATGAAGGAGTGGCTTCGTAAGAAGCATTTCAAGGTCCTAGAGTGGCCTAGCCAGTCTCCAGATCTCAACGCCATAGAAAACCTTTGGAGGGAGTTGAAAGTCCGTGTTGCCCAGCGACAGCCCCAAAACATCACTGCTCTAGAGGAGATCTGCATGCAGGAATGGGCCAACATACCAGCAACAGTGTGTGACAACTTGTGAAGACTTACAGAAAACGTTTGACCTCTGTCATTGCCAACAAAGGATATATAACAAAGTATTGAGATTAACTTTTGATATTGACCAAATACTTATTTTCCACCATAATTTGCAAATAAATTCTTTCCAAATCAGACAATGTGATTGTCTGGATTTGTTTCCACATTTTGTCTCTCATAGTTGAGGTATACCTATGATGAAAATTACAGGCCTCTCTCATCTTCTTAAGTGGGAGAACTTGCACAATTGGTGGCTGACTAAATACTTTTTTCCCCCACTATATAAATATGGACTATGTAGTAAAAACAAAAATGGTACCTGACACCCCCAATGGCTGGGGCACTCACCACCTCCTATGACCAGACCCCTGTGGACTAGAAAATTTCCTTCGCCACACGGTTGGGAATGCGGAAATGGAAAACAGAACGTAACCACGTCCGAACACAAGGTGAACTGTACAGTCCAAAAAAGCGCGCCCAACCAAAAGACTGCGTCACTTCCAAAGGCCTCAATGTTCCAAACCACGAGCCCATAAACATCCCACATAGGCAGGTTGAATCACATAACAAACATGATTATAAACCCCCCTGTTCAATAACCCCCCTCAGGAGATATTAACCCTCGATTCCAAGATACTACAAGAGATTCACTGAGACCCTTATGAAAAGTTAGACCCGCAAGGTGGTAGCCTCTCGGAAAAACATTCACATTACAGTACATTGATCAATAAAGTAAAATGAAACAATCTTACCGGAATCTACGCTGTGGAACAGGAACACAGCCTTTCAAGTGTGACGGATAGTAGCATCGCCTCCGCCATGGACTTGAGAGAAGAAAGCAGGCAGCGAAGCAAAGTAGACAACGCTGATTGCTTGAGGAGCTGTTAACATGAGTCGGGATGGTTTCGCAGAAAGACTCTCCCTGCATCTCCGGACTCTAACTTTCAACCAGGCCCTCACTAAGAGACTGATAGGACTACTTAAAACTCCCGTCTCCTGTTGAAGAGTACTACCCTCCATAAGAGACAAAACAAACTTCTAACACTTCTCTGCTAACCTCCTGGGACGAAAAGCAAAGAATGACTGGGGGATGAGGGAAGTGGGAGGAGTATTTAAGCCTTTGGCTGGGGTGTCTTTGCCTCCTCCTGGTGGCCAGGTTCTTATTTCCTAAAAGTAATCAATGCAGCTGTGGACTCTTTCCATTTAAGAAGAAAATGTAAACCTAAACTAATAGCCCTATAAAAATAAAAAATCCCCCCCAAAAATAAAAACACCCCCTAATCTAATACTTAAAAGGGCTTTTGTAGGGCATTGCCCTAAGTTATACAGCTCTTTTACTTAAATTTTTTTTTACCAATTACCCCATAACAGTAAAATCCCCACCCAACGAACCCCCCCAAAATAAAAAAACTAACAGTAAAAAACCCTAAACTAACCATTGTTCATAAAGGGGCATTTGTATGTGCATTGCCCTTAAAAGGGTATTCAGCTCTTTTACTGCCCTTAAAAGGGCAATCAGCTCTTTTACAGCCCATTAAATCCCTAATCTTAAAAATAGGGTTGCACCGATACCGATACTAGTATAGTTATCGATGCCGATACCAAGTATTTGCACGAGTACTTGTACTACTGCTAATGCACCGTGACTTAAACCGATACCTCCACTTCCTACCCATACGCCATCTTGGAGTTTTTTCAAACTGAATGTTCCCATTTCATTTTAAGCTGGAGTGTAGACTTAACTAAAAATTACTCACTTCTGTTCTGCCAATACAAATTGCTGTTATTTGTAATATTGTACATCAGAGTAGTGCTCCAAAAGGTGCTACTATACAGCTGGAGACCTACCTGGGAGAGATCACTGTACTTCATTCAGACAAACCCCTGAAGTACTGGGCAGTTAATAAACTAAGATTTAATGGCCAAAAAATATCTTTCTGACCCATGAAGTAGTATGAAACTAAAAAGTGAAAGACTTACAGCTGAACATGCAGAGATGCTTCTGTTCCTTAATAAGAACTTAAGAACTTACTGATAGCAGAAACAGACTTATAGCTGAACATGCAGAGATGCTTCTGTGCCTTAATAAGAACTTACTGATAGCAGAAACAGACTTATAGCTGAACATGCAGAGATGCTTCTGTTCCTTAATAAGAACTTACTGATAACAGAAACAGACTTATAGCTGAACATGCAGAGATGCTTCTGTTCCTTAATAAGAACTTACTGATAACAGAAACAGACGTATAGCTGAACATGCAGAGATGCTTCTGTTCCTTAATAAGAACTTACTGATAACAGAAACAGACTTATAGCTGAACATGCAGAGAGGCTTCTGTTCCTTAATAAGAACTTACTGATAGCAGAAAGAGACTTATAGCTGAACATACAGAGATGCTTCTGTTCCTTAATAAGAACTTACTGATAGCAGAAACAGACTTATAGCTGAACATGCAGAGATGCTTCTGTTCCTTAATAAGAACTTACTGATAGCAGAAGCTGACTTATAGCTGAACATACAGAGATGCTTCTGTTCCTTAATAAGAACTTAGTGATAGCAGAAACAGACTTATAGCTGAACATACAGAGATGCTTCTGTTCCTTAATAAGAACTTAGTGATAGCAGAAACAGACTTATAGCTGAACATGCAGAGATGCTTCTGTTCCTTAATAAGAACTTACTGATAACAGAAACAGACTTATAGCTGAACATGCAGAGAGGCTTCTGTTCCTTAATAAGAACTTACTGATAGCAGAAAGAGACTTATAGCTGAACATACAGAGATGCTTCTGTTCCTTAATAAGAACTTACTGATAGCAGAAACAGACTTATAGCTGAACATGCAGAGATGCTTCTGTTCCTTAATAAGAACTTACTGATAGCAGAAGCTGACTTATAGCTGAACATACAGAGATGCTTCTGTTCCTTAATAAGAACTTAGTGATAGCAGAAACAGACTTATAGCTGAACATACAGAGATGCTTCTGTTCCTTAATAAGAACTTAAGAACTTACTGATAGCAGAAACAGACTTATAGCTGAACATGCAGAGATGCTTCTGTTCCTTAATAAGAACTTACTGATAGCAGAAACAGACTTATAGCTGAACATGCAGAGATGCTTCTGTTCCTTAATAAGAACTTACTGATAACAGAAACAGACTTATAGCTGAACATGCAGAGATGCTTCTGTTCCTTAATAAGAACTTACTGATAACAGAAACAGACTTATAGCTGAACATGCAGAGATGCTTCTGTTCCTTAATAAGAACTTACTGATAGCAGAAACAGACTTATAGCTGAACATACAGAGATGCTTCTGTTCCTTAATAAGAACTTAGTGATAGCAGAAGCAGACTTATAGCTGAACATACAGAGATGCTTCTGTTCCTTAATAAGAACTTAGTGATAGCAGAAACAGACTTATAGCTGAACATACAGAGATGCTTCTGTTCCTTAATAAGAACTTAGTGATAGCAGAAGCAGACTTATAGCTGAACATACAGAGATGCTTCTGTTCCTTAATAAGAACTTACTGATAGCAGAGACAGACTTACAGCTGAACATACAGAGATGCTTCTGTTCCTTAATAAGAACTTAGTGATAGCAGAAACAGACTTATAGCTGAACATGCAGAGATGATTCTGTTCCTTAATAAGAACTTAGTGATAGCAGAAGCAGACTTATAGCTGAACATACAGAGATGCTTCTGTTCCTTAATAAGAACTTACTGATAGCAGAGACAGACTTACAGCTGAACATACAGAGATGCTTCTGTTCCTTAATAAGAACTTACTGATAGCAGAAACAGACTTATAGCTGAACATGCAGAGAGGCTTCTGTTCCTTAATAAGAACTTACTGATAGCAGAAACAGACTTATAGCTGAACATGCAGAGATGCTTCTGTTCCTTAATAAGAACTTACTGATAGCAGAAACAGACTTATAGCTGAACATGCAGAGATGCTTCTGTTCCTTAATAAGAACTTACTGATAGCAGAAACACTTATAGCTGAACATGCAGAGATGCTTCTGTTCCTTAATAAGAACTTACTGGTAGCAGAAACAGACTTATAGCTGAACATGCAGAGATGCTTCTGTTCCTTAATAAGAACTTACTGATAGCAGAAACAGACTTATAGCCGAACATGCAGAGATGCTTCTGTTCCTTAATAAGAACTTACTGATAGCAAAAACAGACTTATAGCTGAACATACAGAGATGCTTCTGTTCCTTAATAAGAACTTACTGAACTTACTGATAGCAAAAACAGACTTATAGCTGAACATACAGAGATGCTTCTGTTCCTTAATAAGAACTTACTGAACTTACTGATAGCAAAAACAGACTTATAGCTGAACATACAGAGATGCTTCTGTTCCTTAATAAGAACTTACTGAACTTACTGATAGCAAAAACAGACTTATAGCTGAACATACAGAGATGCTTCTGTTCCTTAATAAGAACTTACTGATAGCAGAAACAGACTTATAGCTGAACATGCAGAGATGCTTCTGTTCCTTAATGAGAACTTACTGATAGCAGAAACAGACTTATAGCTGAACATGCAGAGATGCTTCTGTTCCTTAATAAGAACTTACTGATAGCAGAAACAGACTTATAGCTGAACATGCAGAGATGCTTCTGTTCCTTAATAAGAACTTACTGATAGCAGAAACAGACTTATAGCTGTACATGCAGAGATGCTTCTGTTCCTTAATAAGAACTTACTGATAGCAGAAACAGACTTATAGCTGTACATGCAGAGATGCTTCTGTTCCTTAATAAGAACTTACTGATAGCAGAAACAGACTTATAGCTGTACATGCAGAGATGCTTCTGTTCCTTAATAAGAACTTACTGATAGCAGAAACAGACTTATAGCTGAACATACAGAGATGCTTCTGTTTCTTAATAAGAACTTACTGATAGCAGAAACAGACGTATAGCTGAACATGCAGAGATGCTTCTGTTCCTTAATAAGAACTTACTGATAGCAGAAACAGACTTATAGCTGAACATGCAGAGATGCTTCTGTTCCTTAATAAGAACTTACTGATAGCAGAAACAGACTTATAGCTGAACATGCAGAGATGCTTCTGTTCCTTAATAAGAACTTACTGATAGCAGAAACAGACTTATAGTGGAACGTGCAGAGATGCTTCTGTTCCTTAATAAGAACTTAAGAACTTACTGATAGCAGAAACAGACTTATAGCTGAACATGCAGAGATGCTTCTGTTCCTTAATAAGAACTTACTGATAACAGAAACAGACTTATAGCTGAACATGCAGAGATGCTTCTGTTCCTTAATAAGAACTTACTGATAGCAGAAACAGATTTATAGCTGAACATGCAGAGATGCTTCTGTTCCTTAATAAGAACTTACTGATACAGAAACAGACTTATAGCTGAACATGCAGAGATGCTTCTGTTCCTTAATAAGAACTTACTGATAGCAGAAACAGACTTATAGCTGAACATGCAGAGATGCTTCTGTTCCTTAATAAGAACTTACTGATAGCAGAAACAGACTTATAGCTGAACATGCAGAGATGCTTCTGTTCCTTAATAAGAACTTACTGATAGCAGAAACAGACTTATAGCTGAACATGCAGAGATGCTTCTGTTCCTTAATAAGAACTTACTGATAGCAGAAACAGACTTATAGCTGAACATGCAGAGATGCTTCTGTTCCTTAATAAGAACTTACTGATAGCAGAAACAGACTTATAGCTGAACATGCAGAGATGCTTCTGTTCCTTAATAAGAACTTACTGATAACAGAAACAGACTTATAGCTGAACATGCAGAGATGCTTCTGTTCCTTAATAAGAACTTAGTGATAGCAGAAACAGACTTATAGCTGAACATGCAGAGATGATTCTGTTCCTTAATAAGAACTTAGTGATAGCAGAAGCAGACTTATAGCTGAACATACAGAGATGCTTCTGTTCCTTAATAAGAACTTACTGATAGCAGAGACAGACTTACAGCTGAACATACAGAGATGCTTCTGTTCCTTAATAAGAACTTAGTGATAGCAGAAACAGACTTATAGCTGAACATGCAGAGATGATTCTGTTCCTTAATAAGAACTTAGTGATAGCAGAAGCAGACTTATAGCTGAACATACAGAGATGCTTCTGTTCCTTAATAAGAACTTACTGATAGCAGAGACAGACTTACAGCTGAACAT
The DNA here is from genome assembly GCF_027579735.1 of Bombina bombina. Lineage (NCBI taxonomy): Eukaryota > Metazoa > Chordata > Amphibia > Anura > Bombinatoridae > Bombina > Bombina bombina. The sequence continues at coordinate 282,019,407 of NC_069507.1, read as the reverse complement.
ACAGAGATGCTTCTGTTCCTTAATAAGAACTTACTGATAGCAGAAACAGACTTATAGCTGAACATGCAGAGAGGCTTCTGTTCCTTAATAAGAACTTACTGATAGCAGAAACAGACTTATAGCTGAACATGCAGAGATGCTTCTGTTCCTTAATAAGAACTTACTGATAGCAGAAACAGACTTATAGCTGAACATGCAGAGATGCTTCTGTTCCTTAATAAGAACTTACTGATAGCAGAAACACTTATAGCTGAACATGCAGAGATGCTTCTGTTCCTTAATAAGAACTTACTGGTAGCAGAAACAGACTTATAGCTGAACATGCAGAGATGCTTCTGTTCCTTAATAAGAACTTACTGATAGCAGAAACAGACTTATAGCCGAACATGCAGAGATGCTTCTGTTCCTTAATAAGAACTTACTGATAGCAAAAACAGACTTATAGCTGAACATACAGAGATGCTTCTGTTCCTTAATAAGAACTTACTGAACTTACTGATAGCAAAAACAGACTTATAGCTGAACATACAGAGATGCTTCTGTTCCTTAATAAGAACTTACTGAACTTACTGATAGCAAAAACAGACTTATAGCTGAACATACAGAGATGCTTCTGTTCCTTAATAAGAACTTACTGAACTTACTGATAGCAAAAACAGACTTATAGCTGAACATACAGAGATGCTTCTGTTCCTTAATAAGAACTTACTGATAGCAGAAACAGACTTATAGCTGAACATGCAGAGATGCTTCTGTTCCTTAATGAGAACTTACTGATAGCAGAAACAGACTTATAGCTGAACATGCAGAGATGCTTCTGTTCCTTAATAAGAACTTACTGATAGCAGAAACAGACTTATAGCTGTACATGCAGAGATGCTTCTGTTCCTTAATAAGAACTTACTGATAGCAGAAACAGACTTATAGCTGAACATACAGAGATGCTTCTGTTTCTTAATAAGAACTTACTGATAGCAGAAACAGACGTATAGCTGAACATGCAGAGATGCTTCTGTTCCTTAATAAGAACTTACTGATAGCAGAAACAGACTTATAGCTGAACATGCAGAGATGCTTCTGTTCCTTAATAAGAACTTACTGATAGCAGAAACAGACTTATAGCTGAACATGCAGAGATGCTTCTGTTCCTTAATAAGAACTTACTGATAGCAGAAACAGACTTATAGTGGAACGTGCAGAGATGCTTCTGTTCCTTAATAAGAACTTAAGAACTTACTGATAGCAGAAACAGACTTATAGCTGAACATGCAGAGATGCTTCTGTTCCTTAATAAGAACTTACTGATAACAGAAACAGACTTATAGCTGAACATGCAGAGATGCTTCTGTTCCTTAATAAGAACTTACTGATAGCAGAAACAGATTTATAGCTGAACATGCAGAGATGCTTCTGTTCCTTAATAAGAACTTACTGATACAGAAACAGACTTATAGCTGAACATGCAGAGATGCTTCTGTTCCTTAATAAGAACTTACTGATAGCAGAAACAGACTTATAGCTGAACATGCAGAGATGCTTCTGTTCCTTAATAAGAACTTACTGATAGCAGAAACAGACTTATAGCTGAACATGCAGAGATGCTTCTGTTCCTTAATAAGAACTTACTGATAGCAGAAACAGACTTATAGCTGAACATGCAGAGATGCTTCTGTTCCTTAATAAGAACTTACTGATAGCAGAAACAGACTTATAGCTGAACATGCAGAGATGCTTCTGTTCCTTAATAAGAACTTACTGATAGCAGAAACAGACTTATAGCTGAACATGCAGAGATGCTTCTGTTCCTTAATAAGAACTTACTGATAGCAGAAACAGACTTATAGCTGAACATGCAGAGATGCTTCTGTTCCTTAATAAGAACTTACTGATAGCAGAGACAGACTTACAGCTGAACATGCAGAGATGCTTCTGTTCCTTAATAAGAACTTACTGGTAGCAGAAACAGACTTATAGCTGAACATGCAGAGAGGCTTCTGTTCCTTAATAAGAACTTACTGATAGCAGAAACAGACTTATAGCTGAACATGCAGAGATGCTTCTGTTCCTTAATAAGAACTTACTGATAGCAGAAACAGACTTATAGCTGAACATGCAGAGATGCTTCTGTTCCTTAATAAGAACTTACGGATAACAAACAAACAGTCGGAGCGTATTGGTGAGCTTGAGACGAGCCCCTGGAGTGTCGGCTGTGACATCAGACGCCAAAAGTCACGAGGATCACACTAACGCGCAGGACACTCCTTTCCCAGGCTAAAAAGCTTCAAGTTACAAATACACACTATAGACAGGAATGTCTTCTAATCCTTTAGGAGGATTCTAAATACCATCATCGACTTTATGCTGGAGAAATATATGACATTCTATGGCCCCTAGTTATCAAGCCAATCGGAATTCGAGGGATGCCATCTTGGATGACGTCCCTTAAAGGAACTGTCATTCGTCGTTAGTCCGTCGGTAGAAGAGGATGGCTCCGCGTCGGCTCGTCTGAAGATGGCTCCGCTCCGCTCCGGATGGATGATGATTCAAGACGCCGCCTGGATGATGACTTCAATCGGATGGAAGACGACTTCTGCCACTGCGATCTCCTCTTCTGTTCCATCAGTGGTCGGCTGGCTGAAGACAGCTAAAGGTAGGATGATCTTCAGGGGGCTAGTGTTAGGTTTATTTAAGGGGGGTTTGGGTTAGAGTAGGGGTGTGTGGGTGGTGGGTTTTAATGTTGGGGGGTTGTATTTTTATTTTACAGGCAAAAGAGCGGTTTTCTTTGGGGCATGCCCCGCAAAAGGCCCTTTTAAGGGCTGGTAAGGTAATAGAGCTGTTAACTTTTTAATGTAGAATAGTGTAGGGCATTTTTTTTATTTTGGGGGGCTTTGTTATTTTATTAGGGGGCTTAGATTAGGTGTAAGTAGCTTAAAATTGTTGTAATATTTTTTAAATGTTTGTAACTTATTTTTTTATTTTTTGTAACTTAGCTTTTTTTATTTTTTTTACTTTAGTTAGTTTATTTAATTGTATTTAATTGTAGTTATTTGTAGGTAATTTATTTAATTAATTTAATGATAGTGTAGTGTTAGGTTTAATTGTAACTTAGGTTAGGATTTATTTTACAGGTAATTTTGTATTTCTTTTAGCTAGGTAGTTATTAAATAACTATTTAATAACTATTCTAACTAGCTAAAATAAATACAAAGTTACCTGTAAAATAAATATAAATCCTAAAATAGCTACAATGTAATTATTAATTACATTGTAGCTATCTTAGGGTTTATTTTACAGGTAAGTATTTAGTTTTAAATAGGAATAATTTATTTAATTATAGTGTAGTGTTAGGTGTAATTGCAACTTAGGTTAGTTTTTATTTTACAGGTAAATTTATCTTTATTTTAACTTGGTAGGTAGTAAATAGTTAATAACTATTTAATAGCTATTGTACCTAGTTAAAATAAATTTAAAGTTGCCTGTAAAATAAATTGAAATTTGCCTGTAAAATAAAAATAAATCCTAAAATAGCTACAATATAATTATTATTTATATTGTAGCTATATTAGGGTTTATTTTAAAGGTAAGTATTTAGTTTTAAATAGGATTAATTTAGTTAATAAGAGTAATATTTATTTATATTTATTTAATTAATATTTAAGTTAGTGCAATAACCCTAAGTCTTGAATACTGAAATAATATATGTTTGTAGGTATTCCTATTTATGCAGTTCCCAATGAGGAGTGGGAACTGATACCTCTTAGGAATAACAGTGGTGATTAGTGAAATAAAGAATGAAGTTTAAATGTCTCAAGAGTAAAAGTAATATACACTTGGACAAATATAACTCTGTTCAGAGATTAAAGATCAAATTTAACAGACTTGAGCTTTTTGTAGTAATCGCAAAGTGAGAAAGTTCAGACTTGAACTATGTGTAGTAACACTAAATGAAAAATATTGTAAAGTTTTGGCCTAAGAGGATTAATTATAATAGAGTCACAGCATCCGTTATGTAACAGGCAGAGGTGAACTGTATTCTTTGTTAATTAGTATAACCAGAGAAAATACTTTGTTATTGGCAGTTCATATATAATGATTCTTGGCAGTTCATATATAATGATTCATATAGGTGATAAGTTCACAGTGGTTAATAACGTTATTTAGTGCATAAATCAATAAACCAAATACTTGCGTTTACGCCCCTGGTTTAGTTGGTAGATGAAATCCTTATTGCGCTGATATTATTCCTCAGGTAAGAGTGTTTGGGGAGCGGTCACAAGCAGAGAGTGTAGCTGATGCAGAGACGCTGTTCCGGAATCCTGATTCACACGCTGAGCGGCTGGTGACGTCAGCGTGCTGTGAAAACGCAACTGTTTGATTTAGTGAAGCGGTTCTGATGTGATGAAAAATGTACAGAGTAACTTTAAATTTGGATTCTTAGTTCTTAGATGGTAAGTTCTATTTTGATAAGTAAGTTTAGATTGTTAGATCCTTGTAAAGAATTTGGATTATATTCAGTAGTACTTAGGAGCTGGATTAGAATTCTGTTGAATATCTTTCACCATACACTTGCAATTATCAAGCAATTGGCAAAGTGCTTGAGTCCCTCCTTAAATAGGAGTTCCAGTCTGAGACTGAGTATTTCTTAAAGGGACATTATTTACCACATGTGAACACTTAAAGGGAGTAGTATTATGACAGATCCCCCCTTTCAGGATGCCCTCCATCTTCCCCCAGCACATGGTTTCGTGGGATATTTTTTATGGAATTCAGAGAGCAAGTGAGGTGCATGAAGATTTGCATGATGTACCCAGGAATCCTCCTCATGTCCATAACCTTTCCAGTGAACCAAGTATTCCACTCGTCTCCAACGAATGCGGGAATCAAGGATCTTTTCTATTTCATATTCCGATTGATCAGGTTCCGCTATGATGGAAGTATCGGTCATAGTTGGTTGAGTGTTGTTATTCCCACGGAAAGGTTTTAACAGGGAAACATGAAAAGAGGGATGTATCTTTAAGTTACTTGGAAGTTTTAGAGTGACTGCATTAGGATTAATGATCTTTGTGATAGTATAAGGACCAATAAATTGATTTGCAAGTTTTTTACAGGGTACTGTGAGTTTAAGATTCTTAGTAGATAGAAGAACACGATCACCAACTTTATAGGTTGGAGGTTTACATCTTTTAGTGTCGTAATATTTCTTTTGTGTGGATTTAGCTTCTTCGAGATGTCTTTTCAATAAAGTAAGGGAGGTGTTTAGATTTTGGGTGTAATTAGAAACAGCAGGGTTAACGGATACTAGGTCCCTACCAGGTAGAGACTTAGGATGGTATCCGTAGGTGGCATGGAATGGAGAGGTTTTGGTAGAGGTGTTCATGGAGTTATTATACGCGAATTCTGCCAATGGTAGCCAATCTGCCCAATCATCCTGAAGATGGGAAACATAGCAGCGAAGATATTGTTCCAGGGTCTGATTTGTACGTTCAGTCAATCCATTGGATTGTGGATGGAATGATGTAGAGAGTCTTGATGAGATTTGAAGAATTCAACATAATTCCCTCCAGAATCGAGAGGTAAATTGTGTTCCACGGTCTGAGACAATGGAAGTAGGTAATCCATGCAGTTTCACAATGTGAGACATAAAGATTTTTGCTGTATTAAGGGCAGTTGGTAATGATTTTAAAGGGATGAAGTGGGCCAGTTTAGTCAAGTGATCAACTACAACCAGAATGGTGGTAAATTGGTTGGAAGGTGGTAACTCCACTATAAAGTCCATCGCTATCATAGACCATGGAACCTCTGGAATGGGTAAGGAGCACATAAGACCAAATGGTCTATGATGGTCTTTCTTATTTCTAGCGCATGTTTCACAACTTGTTACGAATTTTACTACATCTTGATTTAATTGTGGCCACCAGAAGGTTCTTTTAATGAGTTCCTGTGTCTTTGTTATTCCAGGGTGTCCAGAAAGCGGAGAATTATGATAGTGTTGTATCAATTCAAGTCGTAGGGATGAGGGTATATAGGTCTTATTGTTGTAAGTTTTTAATCCTGTCTTTTCATCTGTTACACAGAATGGAGGAATCTCTGTGTCTGATTGTAGAGCGTCTACTATTTCTGTGAGTAGAGAAGTGGCAGATGCGATAATCTTGTGAGGGGCTATGATGTCTTTGTCCTCTGGTTCTTCACAGATTGGTTCCAAGGATCTAGAGAGGGCGTCTGCTTTCATATTTTTTGACCCAGGACGATAAGTGATTAAAAAGTCGAACCTGTCCAGAAACAAAGCCCATCGTACCTGTCTGGAAGAAAGTGTTTTATTATTCCTTAAATATTGAAGATTCTTGTGATCAGTGAAGATATAAAATGGTTTGGAGGTGCCCTCAAGTAAATGTCTCCAATGTTCCAGAGCACATTTGATCGCTAATAATTCCTTGTCTCCCACTGAGTAGTTTCTTTCAGCATTCGAGAGTGATCTAGAGTAGTATGCAATCGGATGTAAAGTAGGGTTAGTCAAACTTTGTTGTGAGAGAACTGCCCCAATTCCGGTGTTAGATGCATCAACCTCTACTGTATACTGGTAATCAGGATGGGGAAGCTGTAATATGGGAGCCGATGAGAATTTGGTTTTTAAGAGTTGAAAGGAATCATGAGCATCTTTGTCCCATTTGAACTTTTGTTTGCCGGTCAGTCTGGTTAATGGTTTGACAATTGTAGAAAAATCTTTTATGAATCGTCTATAAAAATTGGCGAATCCCAGAAATCTTTGTAATGATTTTAAAGAAGTGGGTTTAGCCCAATTGAGTATAGCGGATACCTTTTCAGGATCCATAGTTATACCAGTAGGGGAAATTATGTATCCCAAAAATTTTATAGTCTTTACGTGGAAACAACACTTCTCCATCTTGGCATAGAGTTGATGTTCACGCAGTCTAGCTAATACCCATCTTACATGTTTAATATGTTCTGTCATATTACGAGAGTATATTAAAATATCGTCTAAATAAACCACCACGCACACATCCATAAGGTCTTTAAAGATATCATTTATAAAATATTGGAATGTGGCGGGGGCATTCGTGAGACCGAACGGCATGACATTATACTGGAATAAGCCGTAACGCGTCCTAAAAGCCGTTTTCCATTCATCCCCACTCTTCATCCTGATAAGGTTGTATGCACCTTTAAGATCTAATTTGGTGAAAATTGTTGCTTCATTCAACCTTTCTAGAAGCTCAGGGATGAGAGGAAGGGGGTATCTGTTTTTTAATGGTTATGGAATTAAGTGCTCTGTAATCGATAATCGGTCGCCTGGTACCGTCTTTGTTAGTAACAAAAAAAATACCTGCTGCAGCAGGAGATGTACTAGGAGAGATAAAGCCTTTACGCAGGTTATCATCTAGATATTCCCTCAGGAATTGCAATTCTTTTTGAGATAATGGGTAAATTCTTCCAAATGGTATGACTGCACCTGGTTTTGTATCTATAGGGCAGTCATATGGTCGGTGTGGAGGAAGATTTTCTGCTTCTTTGAGATTGAATACGTCTGCGAATTCAGCGTATTCTTGAGGTAAAGCAGAAACAGCATTATTAATTTGTATATAAGGAAAACAAGTTGATGAACAATATGGAGAATCAAACTTTACCTTATTATCTGACCAATCAATAGTGGGGTTGTGTTTGGATAACCATGGGTAACCCAGAATGATGGGATGAATGGAACCAGGGATAATGTCATATGTGATATATTCTTTGTGACCATCATTTGTTGTAGTGAGTAGAGGAATGGTGTGGTGTGTAATGGGACCCTTTAAATAATTGGACCCATCAATGACCTTAACATAGACTGGTATTTCTTTTAACACACAGGGTATTTTATTTGCATTAACTATTTTCTGATCTATGAACATTCCGAAAGCTCCGGAGTCAATCATAGCCTCGCTCTGGTAGAGGTGTTGATCCCACTGCAAAGACATAGATATGGTCAAATGATTATTAATTTCGGTAGAGATATTATTTATACTGTAAAAAGTCTTACCCCTCTTTTGACGAAGAAGGAGAGGGCATGTTGACACACTATGTTCCTTGTTAGCACAGTACATGCATAGATTAGATAAGCGACGTCTTGTCTTTTCTTCTGGAGTTAATGGTCCTTTTATGGTTCCAATTTCCATGGGTACTGCTGATGTGTTGGGTTTGTCATAATGTACAGGATAGTGTTTCTTTGTATATGGTTCAGGATGTTGTTTTTCTAACTTTCTTTCCCTGTAGCGACGATCCATTGAAATACTAACTTTCATTAGTGCATCCAAGGTTTCGGGCAATTCAATTCGAGAGAGTTCATCTTTGAGGTGTTCTGATAAACCCAGTCTAAATTGATTTTTTAGACTGACAAGATTCCATTGTGAATCAGTAGCCCAGAGTTGGAATTCGGCTATATAATCTTCAACCGCCCTTTTCCCCTGTCTTAGAGCTCTCAGATTCAGTTCAGCAGTGTTTTGTTTGTTGGTATCCTCGTATAGGGTAGACATTGCTGTGAAGAAGTTTTCTAAAGATTCAAGTATAGGATCCCCAGACTCAAAGAATCTATCGGCCCATGCTCTGGGTTCCCCACTCAGGTATGAGATTGTGGTACAGACTTTAATGCGTTCAGTGCTGTACATTTTGGGTTTCATAGCAAATAATAGCATACATGAATTCTTAAATTCACGATATTTTGAGCGAACCCCTGAGAAGGGATGTGGAGGGTTAATTTGGGGTTCAGGAGAATCAGTGGTTTTCTGTGTGAAGTAATCATCTATTAGGCGTTTAAGAGTGTTATTTTCAGTTTTAAGTTCATTTAAACCTTGTGCAAGTAGTTCAACCTTTTGGTTAAGGGTGCCAATTTCATTGGCCATTTGTGCAGGATCCATCTTATGTGTTCCTTTTTATAGGCTTGATAATTCTGCAATAACCCTAAGTCTTGAATACTGAAATAATATATGTTTGTAGGTATTCCTATTTATGCAGTTCCCAATGAGGAGTGGAAACTGATACCTCTTAGGAATAACAGTGGTGATTAGTGAAATAAAGAATGAAGTTTAAATGTCTCAAGAGTAAAAGTAATATACACTTGGACAAATATAACTCTGTTCAGAGATTAAAGATCAAATTTAACAGACTTGAGCTTTTTGTAGTAATCGCAAAGTGAGAAAGTTCAGACTTGAACTATGTGTAGTAACACTAAATGAAAAATATTGTAAAGTTTTGGCCTAAGAGGATTAATTATAATAGAGTCACAGCATCCGTTATGTAACAGGCAGAGGTGAACTGTATTCTTTGTTAATTAGTATAACCAGAGAAAATACTTTGTTATTGGCAGTTCATATATAATGATTCTTGGCAGTTCATATATAATGATTCATATAGGTGATAAGTTCACAGTGGTTAATAACGTTATTTAGTGCATAAATCAATAAACCAAATACTTGCGTTTACGCCCCTGGTTTAGTTGGTAGATGAAATCCTTATTGCGCTGATATTATTCCTCAGGTAAGAGTGTTTGGGGAGCGGTCACAAGCAGAGAGTGTAGCTGATGCAGAGACGCTGTTCCGGAATCCTGATTCACACGCTGAGCGGCTGGTGACGTCAGCGTGCTGTGAAAATGCAACTGTTTGATTTAGTGAAGCGGTTCTGATGTGATGAAAAATGTACAGAGTAACTTTAAATTTGGATTCTTAGTTCTTAGATGGTAAGTTCTATTTTGATAAGTAAGTTTAGATTGTTAGATCCTTGTAAAGAATTTGGATTATATTCAGTAGTACTTAGGAGCTGGATTAGAATTCTGTTGAATATCTTTCACCATACACTTGCAATTATCAAGCAATTGGCAAAGTGCTTGAGTCCCTCCTTAAATAGGAGTTCCAGTCTGAGACTGAGTATTTCTTAAAGGGACATTATTTACCACATGTGAACACTTAAAGGGAGTAGTATTATGACAGTTAGTGGGGTGTTAGGGTTAGACTTTGGTTTAGGGGTTAATAATTTGATTATAGTGGCGGCGTGGGGGGGGGGGGCGCGATAGGGGTTAATAAATGTATTTTAGGTTGCGGCGGTGTAGCGGTGGCAGATTAGGGGTTAATAAGTTTAATATAGGTGGCGGCGGGTTCTGGGAGCAGCGGTTTAGGGGTTTAACAATTTATTTAGTTGCGGCGGGGTCCGGGATCAGCAGGATAGGGGTTAATAAATTTATTATAGGTGGCAGCGGTATAGGGGGGGCAGGATAGGGGTTACTAGGTATAATGTAGGTGGCGGTGTGCTCCGGTTTAGGGGTTAATACATTTATTATAGTTGCGGCGGTGTCCAGGAGCAGCGGTTTAGGGGTTACTAACTTTATTTAGTTGCGGGGGGCTCCGGTATAGGGGGTAGAACAGTGTAGTTTAGTGTGGGTGCTTAGTGACAGGCTAGCAATAAAGCTGGGAAAAAGCCGAAGAGCAGCGAGATCGGATGAGTGATAACTATCACAGTCCGCTGCTCATCGCCCCGTACTTGGTGCTCGGCTTTTTGACAGCTGTATTGATAAATTTGGCGAGATTATTCAGGTCTGCGGGGGCGATGGTAGGCGAGCTTAGGCGGGCGTATTGGGGCCGGCAAAGGCAGGTAAGTAGACACTTTGATAACTAGAGGCCTCTAGCTTTACTACTTACACCTAACTTGGGCTAATATTGCCCCTCAAATTCTCAAAGAGTTGGATCCAACGGACTGACAACCTGTAGTGTTATTTTTTACACACCTTAAATACCCTAATTCAGCACTGTATGTTGTATATTCTTAAAATTCTTAACTATCAAGTGTACATATCAGACGTTTTTTACCCATATGTTGGTTTTATAGTACAGTGATTTTCAACATTTTTTTTGCCGTGGCACACTTTTTTACATAAAAAAATCCTGTGGCACACCACCATCCCAAAATTTTACAAAATCACACATTGTAGCCTAATACAGCATATATTATACATCATAATGATTGTCTGTGAATGAATGTCAATGTGTCATGGTTGTAAATGATGCCTGCCTGTCTGCCTGATGAGCCTGTCACATCAAAACAAGCATAAAAATATGTCACACTGTTGTCAGTCTGCCGCGGCACACCTGAGGATCTCTCACGGCACACTGGTTAAAAAACACTGCTATAGTAGATACTATCCAGAGTACAGATTAAGTGTTGTACTTATATGTCAAACTATTTGCCAATTTTTGATATACGTGTGATTTCGCATTAGGTATAACCTCTCTCTATAATCTGTAACATATGTTTTACTATTTAGCCTCAATTTAAATGGTTTTCACGAATGTTGATTTCAAATTAATTGCTGGCCTTTCAAAATCTTGTTTTAACATTTTAGAGACGTCTCTTTAGATATATTTTTTATGTATAAATAAATTATATACCTTTTTTATTTAGGTCCATATCTTAATTATATATTTTACATATTTATGTGACAGAGTTAATACACAGTATCTTTAGCTTTGAGCGCCCTTACACCTCTGATTTGAATAGCCAATAGGATTTCAGTAGCTCTCATCCTATTGGCTGATTTGACTGATATTGGCTGATTTTTTTTTTTTTTTAAAGGGTATTAGAATAGGAATTATTTTTATTGTTTTGGATATTTTTGTTTGTTATTTTTTGTAATGTTAGGTTTTAGTGTAAGGCAGGTAAGGTTTTATTTTACAGGTAAGTTTGTAGTTATTTTAGCTATGCAGTTAATAAATAGTTAATAACTATTTAATAACTAGTCTACCTTGTTAAAATAAATACAAACTTATCTGTGAAATAAAAATAAAACCTAAGATAGCTACAATGTAACTATTAGTTATATTGTAGCTAGCTTATGTATTATTTTACAGGTAAGTTTATTTTTAGTTTTAAATAGGAATTATTTAGTTAATAATTGTAACTTTAAATTAGATCTATTTTAATTATGTTAAAGTTAGGGGGTGTTAGGGTTAGGGTTTAATATAGTTTAATTTAGGTTGTTGTGATGTGGGGGGCTGGCGGTTTAGAGGTTAATAGGTTTATTTAGTGGTAGTGATGTGGGAGGCCGGAGTTTTAGGGGTTAATAACTACTTAGTGGTGGCGATGTCGGGGAGCAGCAGAATAGGGGTTAATAGATTTATTATAGTGTGGGCGATGTTGGGGTGCAGGGGAATAGGGTTCAATAACTTTAGTATAGTGGCAGCGACATCGGGAGCAGCAGATTAGGGATTAATAGTTTTATTGTGGTGGCGTCGATGTTGGGGGCGGCAGATTAGGGGTGTTTAGACATGGTTTTTAAGGTTAGGTTTAAACGTTAGTTTTTTTTCCCCCCATAGACATCAATGGGGCAGCGTTACGGAGCCTTTCATTCAGCGATCGCAGGTGTTAGGTTTTTTTCTAACTCGCTCTCCCCAATGATGTCTATGGGAAAGGGTGCACAAGCACTTCAAAACATTGCTTGTATTCTGTGCGGTATGGAGCTCAACGCAACCATATCGCACGCACAAGCCGGCTGTTTCAAAACTTGTAATGGCTGCACTTTAGAGGGTGAAATAACGCAAATTTTGTTCCGTTCGTTAAAAACCCTGTAGCGCACAAAACTTGTAATCTAGCCGTATGTGAAGAAAAATATGTATTTTGCACATTGCGTTTCACAATTTCAATCTTAAAGCAGTCGGGTTAGCGCACATGAGAACTAAGTAATCTTAAGGTGCGTTATTGAAATATTACATATAAAAAAAATATAAATTATTTAACATACTATAAAATATTCTAAATCTATCTATAATTAGCTATTGGATACTCTCAAAATAGCAACTGCCTCCGTTTTCCTGTCCCCAGTTGTGATCGCAGACACAGAAGGCGTCACCGCACTGAACGCTGCCCATTACCAGAAGACGGAAGTCTTCAGCCCCTCACTGACCTGACCCCAGACTCTGAGACCTCTTGCAACCCACCAGGAACACTGGGGGCCCACAAGAAAGGTGCCCCAACTAGGACTGGCAAGTAAGAATACTACGTTCCTCCTTCAGTAACACCTGACAGTGCCGGCATGTTACATTATCATTATCAGATCCCCAGTAACACCTGACAGTGCCAGCATGTTACATTATCATTATCAGATCCCCAGTAACACCTGACAGTACCGGCATGTTACATTATCATTATCATATCCCTGTGTATCCCCCAGTAACACCTGACAGTGCCGGCATGTTACATTATCAGATCCTTGTGTATCCCCAGTAACACCTGACAGTACCGGCATGTTACATTATCATTATCAGATCCCTGTGTATCCCCCAGTAACACCTGACAGTGCCGGCATGTTACATTATCATTATCATATCCCTGTGTATCCCCAAGTAACACCTGACAGTGTGGGCATGTCACATTATCATTATCAGATCCCTGTGTATCCCCCAGTAACACCTGACAGTGCTGGCATGTTACATTATCATTATCAGATCCCTGTATATCCCCCAGTAACACCTGACAGTGCCGGCATGTTACATTATCATTATCAGATCCCTGTGTATCCCCAGTAACACCTGACAGTACCGGCATGTTACATAATCATTATCAGATCCCTGTGTATCCCCCAGTAACACCTGACAGTACCGGCATGTTACATAATCATTATCAGATCCCTGTGTATCCCCAGTAACACCTGACAGTACCGGCATGTTACATTATCATTATCAGATCACTGTGTATCCCCCAGTAACACCTGACAGTACCGGCATGTTACATTATCATTATCAGATCCCTGTGTATCCCCCAGTAACACCTGACAGTACCGGCATGTTACATTATCATTATCAGATCACTGTGTATCCCCAGTAACACCTGACAGTACTGGCATGTTACATTATCATTATCAGATCCCTGTGTATCCCCAATAACACCTGACAGTGCCGGCATGTTACATTATCATTATCAGATCCTTGTGTATCCCCAGTAACACCTGACAGTGCCGGCATGTTACATTATCATTATCAGATCCCCAGTAACACCTGACAGTACCGGCATGTTACATTATCATTATCAGATCCCTGTGTATCCCCCAGTAACACCTGACAGTGCTGGCATGTTACATTATTATTATCAGATCCCTGTGTATCCCTCAGTAACACCTGACAGTACCGGCATGTTACATTATCATTATCAGATCCCTAGTAACACCTGACAGTACCGGCATGTTACATTATCATTATCAGATCCCTGTGTATCCCCAATAACACCTGACAGTGCCGGCATGTTACATTATCATTATCAGATCCTTGTGTATCCCCAGTAACACCTAACAGTGCCGGCATGTTACATTATCATTATCAGATCCCTGTGTATCCCCCAGTAACACCTGACAGTGCCGGCATGTTACATTATTATTATCAGATCCCTGTGTATCCCTCAGTAACACCTGACAGTACCGGCATGTTACATTATCATTATCAGATCCCCAGTAACACCTGACAGTACCGGCATGTTACATTATCATTATCAGATCCTTGTGTATCCCCAGTAACACCTGACAGTGCCGGCATGTTACATTATCATTATCAGATCCCTGTATATCCCCCAGTAACACCTGACAGTGCCGGCATGTTACATTATCATTATCATATCCCTGTATAGCCCCCAGTAACACCTGACAGTGCCGGCATGTTACATTATCATTATCATATCCCAGTGTATCCCCAGTAACACCTGATAGTACCGGCATGTTACATTATCATTATCAGATCCCTGTGTATCCCCAGTAACACCTGACAGTACCGGCATGTTACATTATCATTATCAGATCACTGTGTATCCCCCAGTAACACCTGACAGTGCCGGCATGTTACATTATCATTATCAGATCCCTGTGTATCCCCAGTAACACCTGACAGTACCGGGATGTTACATTATCATTATCAGATCCCTGTGTATCCCCAGTAACACCTGACAGTACCGGCATGTTACATTATCATTATCAGATCCCCAGTAACACCTGACAGTGCCGGCATGTTAAATTATCATTATCATATCCCTGTGTATCCCCCAGTAACACCTGACAGTGCCGGCATGTTACATTATCATTATCAGATCCAAAGTAACACCTGACAGTACCGGCATGTTACATTATCATTATCAGATCCCTGTGTATCCCCCAGTAACACCTGACAGTGTCGGCATGTTACATTATCATTATCAGATCCCTGTATATCCCCCAGTAACACCTGACAGTGCCGGCATGTTACATTATCATTATCAGATCCCTGTATATCCCCAGTAACACCTGACATTGCCGGCATGTTACATTATCATTATCAGATCCCTGTATATCCCCCAGTAACACCTGACAGTGCCGGCATGTTACATTATCATTATCAGATCCCTGTGTATCCCCCAGTAACACCTGACAGTGTCGGCATGTTACATTATCATTATCAGATCCCTGTATATCCCCCAGTAACACCTGACAGTGCCGGCATGTTACATTATCATTATCAGATCCCTGTATATCCCCCAGTAACGCCTGACAGTGCCGGCATGTTACATTATCATTATCATATCCCTGTGTATCCCCAGTAACACCTGACAGTACCGGCATGTTACATTATCATTATCATATCCCTGTGTATCCCCCAGTAACACCTGACAGTACCGGCATGTTACATTATCATTATCAGATCCCTGTATATCCCCAGTAACACCTGACATTGCCGGCATGTTACATTATCATTATCATATCCCTGTGTATCCCCAGTAACACCTGACAGTGCCGGCATGTTACATTATCATTATCAGATCCCTGTGTATCCCCAGTAACACCTGACAGTGCCGGCATGTTACATTATCATTATCAGATCCCTGTATATCCCCAGTAACACCTGACAGTGCCGTCATGTTACATTATCATTATCATATCCCTGTGTATCCCCAGTAACACCTGACAGTACCGGCATGTTACATTATCATTATCAGATCCCTGTGTATCCCCCAGTAACACCTGACAGTGCCGGCATGTTACATTATCATTATCAGATCCTTGTGTATCCCCAGTAACACCTGACAGTACCGGCATGTTACATTATCATATCCCTGTGTATCCCCAGTAACACCTGACAGTACCGGCATGTTACATTATCATTATCAGATCCCCAGTAACACCTGACAGTACCGGCATGTTACATTATCATTATCATATCCCTGTGTATCCCCAGTAACACCTGACAGTGCCGGCATGTTACATTATCATTATCAGATCCCTGTGTATCCCCAGTAACACCTGACAGTGCCGGCATGTTACATTATCATTATCAGATCCCTGTGTATCCCCAGTAACACCTGACAGTACCGGCATGTTACATTATCATTATCAGATCCCCAGTAACACCTGACAGTACCGGCATGTTACATTATCATTATCAGATCCCTCTGTATCCCCAGTAACACCTGACAGTGCCGGCATGTTACATTATCATTATCAGATCCCTGTGTATCCCTCAGTAACACCTGACAGTACCGGAATGTTACATTATCATTATCAGATCCCCAGTAACACCTGACAGTACCGGCATGTTACATTATCATTATCAGATCCCTGTGTATCCCCAGTAACACCTGACAGTGCCGGCATGTTACATTATCATTATCAGATCCCTGTGTATCCCTCAGTAACACCTGACAGTACCGGCATGTTACATTATCATTATCAGATCCCCAGTAACACCTGACAGTACCGGCATGTTACATTATCATTATCAGATCCGTGTGTATCCCCCAGTAACACCTGACAGTACCGGCATGTTACATTATCATTATCAGATCCCTGTGTATCCCCAGTAACACCTGACAGTACCAGCATGTTACATTATCATCATATCCCTGTGTATCCCCAGTAACACCTGACAGTGCCGGCATGTTACATTATCATTATCAGATCCCTGTGTATCCCCAGTAACACCTGACAGTGCCGGCATGTTACATTATCATTATCATATCCCTGTGTATCCCCAGTAACACCTGACAGTACCGGCATGTTACATTATCATATCCCTGTGTATCCCCAGTAACACCCGACAGTGCCGGCATGTTACATTATCATTATCAGATCCGTGTGTATCCCCCAGTAACACCTGACAGTACCAGCATGTTACATTATCATTATCATATCCCTGTGTATCCCCAGTAACACCTGACAGTACAGGCATGTTACATTATCATTATCAGATCCCTGTGTATCCCCAGTAACACCTGACAGTGCCGGCATGTTACATTATCATTATCATATCCCTGTGTATCCCCAGTAACACCTGACAGTACCGGCATGTTACATTATCATATCCCTGTGTATCCCCAGTAACACCCAACAGTGCCGGCATGTTACATTATCATTATCAGATCCTTGTGTATCCCCAGTAACACCTGACAGTGCAGGCATGTTACATTATCATTATCAGATCCCTGTGTATCCCCCAGTAACACCTGACAGTACAGGCATGTTACATTATCATTATCATATCCCTGTGTATCCCCAGTAACACCTGACAGTGCCGGCATGTTACATTATCATTATCATATCCCTGTGTATCCCCAGTTACACCTGACAGTACCGGCATGTTACATTATCATTATCATATCCCTGTGTATCCCCAGTAACACCTGACAGTGCCGGCATGTTACATTATCATTATCAGATCCCTGTGTATCCCCAGTAACACCTGACAGTACCGGCATGTTACATTATCATTATCAGATCCCCAGTAACACCTGACAGTACCGGCATGTTACATTATCATTATCAGATCCCCAGTAACACCTGACAGTGCCGGCATGTTACATTATCATTATCAGATCCGTGTGTATCCCCCAGTAACACCTGACAGTACCAGCATGTTACATTATCATTATCAGATCCCTGTGTATCCCCAGTAACACCTGACAGTACTGGCATGTTACATTATCATTATCATATCCCTGTGTATCCCCAGTAACACCTGACAGTACCGGCATGTTACATTATCATTATCATATCCCTGTGTATCCCCAGTAACACCTGACAATACCGGCATGTTACATTATCATATCCCTGTGTATCCCCAGTAACACCTGACAGTGCCGGCATGTTACATTATCATTATCAGATCCCTGTGTATCCCCCAGTAACACCTGACAGTGCCGGCATGTTACATTATCATTATCAGATCCCTGTGTATCCCCAGTAACACCTGACAGTACCGGCATGTTACATTATCATTATCAGATCCTTGTGTATCCCCCAGTTACACCTGACTGTACCGGCATGTTACATTATCATTATCAGCTCCCTGTGTATCCCCAGTAACACCCGACAGTGCCGGCATGTTACATTATCATTATCAGATCCTTGTGTATCCCCTGTAACACCTGACAGTGCAGGCATGTTACATTATCATTATCAGATCCCTGTGTATCCCCCAGTAACACCTGACTGTACAGGCATGTTACATTATAATTATCATATCCCTGTGTATCCCCAGTAACACCTGACAGTGCCGGCATGTTACATTATCATTATCATATCCCTGTGTATCCCCCAGTAACACCTGACAGTACCAGCATGTTACATTATCATTATCAGATCCCTGTGTATCCCCAGTAACACCTGACAGTACCGGCATGTTACATTATCATTATCATATCCTTGTGTATCCCCAGTAACGCCTGACAGTGCCGGCATGTTACATTATCATTATCATATCCCTGTGTATCCCCAGTAACACCTGACAGTGCCGGCATGTTACATTATCATTATCAGATCCCCAGTAACACCTGACAGTACCGGCATGTTACATTATCAGATCCCTGTGTATCCCCAGTAACACCTGACAGTGCCGGCATGTTACATTATTATCAGTTCCCTGTGTATCCCTCAGTAACACCTGACAGTACCGGCATGTTACATTATCAGATACCTGTGTATCCCTCAGTAACAACTGACAGTGCCGGCATGTTACATTATCATTATCAGATCCCTGTGTATCCCCAGTAACACCTGACACTACCGGCATGTTACATTATCATTATCAGGTCCCTGTGTATCCCCAGTAACACCTGACAGTGCCGGCATGTTACATTATCATTATCAGATCCCTGTGTATCCCCAGTAACACCTGACAGTGCCGGCATGTTACATTATCATTATCATATCCCTGTGTATCCCCAGTAACACCTGACAGTGCCGGCATGTTACATTATCATTATCATATCCCTGTGTATCCCCCAGTAACACCTGACAGTGCCGGCATGTTACATTATCATTATCATATCCCTGTGTATCCCCAGTAACACCTGACAGTGCCGGCATGTTACATTATCATTATCATATCCCTGTGTATCCCCAGTAACACCTGACAGTGCCGGCATGTTACATTATCATTATCAGATCCCTCTGTATCCCCAGTAACACCTGACAGTACCGGCATGTTACATTATCATATCCCTGTGTATCCCCAGTAACACCTGACAGTGCCGGCATGTTACATTATCATTATCAGATCCCTGTGTATCCCCAGTAACACCTGGCAGTGCCGGCATGTTACATTATCATTATCAGATCCCTGTGTATCCCCAGTAACACCTGAAAGTACCGGCATGTTACATTATCATTATCAGATCCCCATTAACACCTGACAGTACCGGCATGTTACATTATCATTATCAGATCCCTGTGTATCTCCAGTAACACCTGACAGTGCCGGCATGTTAAATTATCATTATCAGATCCCTGTGTATCCCCAGTAACACCTGACAGTACCGGCATGTTACATTATCATTATCAGATCCCCAGTAACACCTGACAGTACCGGCATGTTACATTATTATTATCAGATCCCTGTGTATCTCCAGTAACACCTGACAGTGCCGGCATGTTACATTATCATTATCAGATCCCTGTGTATCCCCAGTAACACCTGACAGTGCAGGCATGTTACATTATCATTATCAGATCCCTGTGTATCCCCAGTAACACCTGACAGTGCCGGCATGTTACATTATCATTATCAGATCCCTGTGTATCCCCCAGTAACACCTGACAGTACCGGCATGTTACATTATCATTATCATATCCCTGTGTATCCCCAGTAACACCTGACAGTGCCGGCATGTTACATTATCATTATCAGATCCCTGTGTATCCCCAGTAACACCTGACAGTACCGGCATGTTACATTATCATTATCAGATCCCTGTGTATCCCCAGTAACACCTGACAGTACCGGGATGTTACATTATCATTATCAGATCCCTGTGTATCCCCAGTAACACCTGACAGTGCCGGCATGTTACATTATCATTATCATATCCCTGTGTATCCCCCAGTAACACCTGACAGTGCTGGCATGTTACATTATCATTATCAGATCCCTGTATATCCCCAGTAACACCTGACAGTGCCGGCATGTTACATTATCATTATCAGATCCCTGTATATCCCCAGTAACACCTGACAGTGCCGGCATGTTACATTATCATATCCCTGTATATCCCCAGTAACACCTGACAGTGCCGGCATGTTACATTATCATTATCAGATCCCTGTATATCCCCAGTAACACCTGACAGTACCGGCATGTTACATTATCATTATCAGATCCCCAGTAACACCTGACAGTACCGGCATGTTACATTATCATTATCAGATCCCCAGTAACACCTGACAGTGCCGGCATGTTACATTATCATATCCCTGTGTATCCCCAGTAACACCTGACAGTACCGGCATGTTACATTATCATTATCAGATCCCTATGTATCCCCCAGTAACACCTGACAGTACCGGCATGTTACATTATCATTATCAGATCCGTGTGTATCCCCCAGTAACACCTGACAGTACCAGCATGTTACATTATCATTATCATATCCCTGTGTATCCCCAGTAACACCTGACAGTACCGGCATGTTACATTATCATATCCCTGTGTATCCCCAGTAACACCTGACAGTGCCGGCATGTTACATTATCATTATCAGATCCCTGTGTATCCCCCAGTAACACCTGACAGTACCGGCATGTTACATTATCATTATCATATCCCTGTGTATCCCCAGTAACACCTGACAGTACCGGCATGTTACATTATCATTATCATATCCCTGTGTATCCCCAGTAACACCTGACAGTACCGGCATGTTACATTATCATATCCCTGTGTATCCCCAGTAACACCTGACAGTGCCGGCATGTTACATTATCATTATCAGATCCCTGTGTATCCCCCAGTAACACCTGACAGTGCCGGCATGTTACATTATCATTATCAGATCCCTGTGTATCCCCAGTAACACCTGACAGTACCGGCATGTTACATTATCATTATCAGATCCTTGTGTATCCCCCAGTAACACCTGACAGTACCGGCATGTTACATTATCATTATCAGCTCCCTGTGTATCCCCAGTAACACCCGACAGTGCCGGCATGTTACATTATCATTATCAGATCCTTGTGTATCCCCAGTAACACCTGACTGTACAGGCATGTTACATTATCATTATCATATCCCTGTGTATCCACAGTAACACCTGACTGTACAGGCATGTTACGTTATCATTATCATATCCCTGTGTATCCCCAGTAACACCTGACAGTGCCGGCATGTTACATTATCATTATCATATCCCTGTGTATCCCCAGTAACACCTGACAGTACCGGCATGTTACATTATCATTATCAGATCCCTGTGTATCCCCAGTAACACCTGACAGTACCGGCATGTTTCATTATCATTATCAGATCCCCAGTAACACCTGACAGTACCGGCATGTTACATTATTATCAGATCCCTGTGTATCCCCAGTAACACCTGACAGTACCGGCATGTTACATTATTATCAGATCCCTGTGTATCCCCAGTAACACCTGACAGTACCGGCATGTTACATTATCATTATCAGATCCCTATGTATCCCCCAGTAACACCTGACAGTACCAGCATGTTACATTATCATTATCAGATCCTTGTGTATCCCCAGTAACACCTGACAGTGCCGGCATGTTACATTATCATTATCAGATCCCTGTGTATCCCCCAGTAACACCTGACAGTACCGGCATGTTACATTATCATTATCAGATCCCTGTGTATCCCCCAGTAACACCTGACAGTGCAGGCATGTTACATTATCATTATCATATCCCTGTGTATCCCCAGTAACACCTGACAGTGCCGGCATGTTACATTATCATCATCAGATCCCTGTGTATCCCTCAGTAACACCTGACAGTGCCGGCATGTTACATTATCATTATCAGATCCCTGTGTATCCCCAGTAACACCTGACAGTGTCGGCATGTTACATTATCATTATCATATCCCTGTGTATCCCCAGTAACACCTGACAGTACCGGCATGTTACATTATCATTATCATATCCCTGTGTATCCCCAGTAACACCTGACAGTGCCGGCATGTTACATTATCATTATCAGATCCCTGTGTATCCCCAGTAACACCTGACACTACCGGCATGTTACATTATCATTATCAGATCCCTGTGTATCCCCAGTAACACCTGACAGTGCCGGCATGTTACATTATCATTATCAGATCCCTGTGTATCCCCAGTAACACCTGACAGTGCCGGCATGTTACATTATCATATCCCTGTGTATCCCCAGTAACACCTGACAGTGCTGGCATGTTACATTATCATTATCAGATCCCTGTGTATCCCCAGTAACACCTGACAGTGCCGGCATGTTACATTATCATTATCATATCCCTGTGTATCCCCAGTAACACCTGACAGTGCCGGCATGTTACATTATCATTATCATATCCCTGTGTATCTTCCAGTAACACCTGACAGTGCCGGCATGTTACATTATCATTATCAGATCCTTGTGTATCCCCCAGTAACACCTGACAGTGCCGGCATGTTACATTATCATTATCATATCCCTGTGTATCCCCTGTAACACCTGACAGTTCCGGCATGTTACATTATCATTATCATATCCCTGTGTATCCCCAGTAACACCTGACAGTGCCGGCATGTTACATTATCATTATCAGATCCCTGTGTATCCCCAGTAACACCTGACAGTGCCGGCATGTTACATTATCATTATCATATCCCTGTGTATCCCCAGTAACACCTGACAGTGCCGGCATGTTACATTATCATTATCAGATCCCTGTGTATCCCCAGTAACACCTGACAGTGCCGGCATGTTACATTATCATTATCAGATCTCTGTGTATCCTTCAGTAACACCTGACAGTACCGGCATGTTACATTATCATATCCCTGTTTATCCCCAGTAACACCTGACAGTGCCGGCATGTTACATTATCATTATCATATCCCTGTGTATCCCCAGTAACACCTGACAGTGCCGGCATGTTACATTATCATTATCATATCCCTGTGTATCCCCAGTAACACCTGACAGTACCAGCATGTTACATTATCATTATCAGATCCCTGTGTATCCCCAGTAACACCTGACAGTGCCGGCATGTTACATTATCATTATCATATCCCTTTGTATCCCCCAGTAACACCTGACAATGCCGGCATGTTACATTATCATTATCAGATCCCTGTGTATCCCCAGTAACATCTGACAGTACCGGGATGTTACATTATCATTATCATATCCCTGTGTATCCCCAGTAACACCTGACAGTGCCGGCATGTTACATTATCATTATCAGATCCCTGTGTATCCCTCAGTAACACCTGACAGTGCCGGCATGTTACATTATCATTATCAGATCCCTGTGTATCCCCAGTAACACCTGACAGTGCCGGCATGTTACATTATCATTATCAGATCCCTGTGTATCCCCAGTAACACCTGAAAGTACCGGCATGTTACATTATCATTATCAGATCCCCAGTAACACCTGACAGTACCGGCATGTTACATTATCATTATCAGATCCCTGTGTATCTCCAGTAACACCTGACAGTGCCGGCATGTTACATTATCATTATCATATCCCTGTGTATCCCCCAGTAACACCTGACAGTGCTGGCATGTTACATTATCATTATCAGATCCCTGTATATCCCCAGTAACACCTGACAGTGCCGGCATGTTACATTATCATTATCAGATCCCTGTATATCCCCAGTAACACCTGACAGTGCCGGCATGTTACATTATCATATCCCTGTATATCCCCAGTAACACCTGACAGTGCCGGCATGTTACATTATCATTATCAGATCCCTGTATATCCCCAGTAACACCTGACAGTACCGGCATGTTACATTATCATTATCAGATCCCCAGTAACACCTGACAGTACCGGCATGTTACATTATCATTATCAGATCCCCAGTAACACCTGACAGTGCCGGCATGTTACATTATCATTATCAGATCCCTGTGTATCCCCAGTAACACCTGACAGTACCGGCATGTTACATTATCATTATCAGATCCCTATGTATCCCCCAGTAACACCTGACAGTGCCGGCATGTTACATTATCATTATCATATCCCTGTGTATCCCCAGTAACACCTGACAGTACCGGCATGTTACATTATCATATCCCTGTGTATCCCCAGTAACACCTGACAGTGCTGGCATGTTACATTATCATTATCAGATCCCTGTGTATCCCCCAGTAACACCTGACAGTACCGGCATGTTACATTATCATTATCATATCCCTGTGTATCCCCAGTAACACCTGACAGTACCGGCATGTTACATTATCATTATCATATCCCTGTGTATCCCCAGTAACACCTGACAGTACCGGCATGTTACATTATCATATCCCTGTGTATCCCCAGTAACACCTGACAGTGCCGGCATGTTACATTATCATTATCAGATCCCTGTGTATCCCCCAGTAACACCTGACAGTGCCGGCATGTTACATTATCATTATCAGATCCCTGTGTATTCCCAGTAACACTTGACAGTACCGGCATGTTACATTATCATTATCAGATCCTTGTGTATCCCCCAGTAACACCTGACAGTACCGGCATGTTACATTATCATTATCAGCTCCCTGTGTATCCCCAGTAACACCCGACAGTGCCGGCATGTTACATTATCATTATCAGATCCTTGTGTATCCCCAGTAACACCTGACTGTACAGGCATGTTACATTATCATTATCATATCCCTGTGTATCCCCAGTAACACCTGACAGTGCCGGCATGTTACATTATCATATCCCTGTGTATCCCCAGTAACACCTGACTGTACAGGCATGTTACATTATCATTATCATATCCCTGTGTATCCCCAGTAACACCTGACAGTGCCGGCATGTTACATTATCATTATCATATCCCTGTCTATCCCCAGTAACACCTGACAGTACCGGCATGTTACATTATCATTATCATATCCTTGTGTATCCCCAGTAACGCCTGACAGTGCCGGCATGTTACATTATCATTATCATATCCCTGTGTATCCCCAGTAACACCTGACAGTACCGGCATGTTTCATTATCATTATCAGATCCCCAGTAACACCTGACAGTACCGGCATGTTACATTATCAGATCCCTGTGTATCCCCAGTAACACCTGACAGTGCCGGCATGTTACATTATTATCAGATCCCTGTGTATCCCCCAGTAACACCTGACAGTACCGGCATGTTACATTATCATTATCAGATCCTTGTGTATCCCCAGTAACACCTGACAGTGCCGGCATGTTACATTATCATTATCAGATCCCTGTGTATCCCCCAGTAACACCTGACAGTACCGGCATGTTACATTATCATTATCAGATCCCTGTGTATCCCACAGTAACACCTGACAGTACCGGCATGTTACATTATCAGATACCTGTGTATCCCTCAGTAACAACTGACAGTGCCGGCATGTTACATTATCATTATCATATCCCTGTGTATCCCCAGTAACACCTGACAGTACCGGCATGTTACATTATCATATCCCTGTGTATCCCCCAGTAACACCTGACAATGCCGGCATGTTACATTATCATTATCAGATCCCTGTGTATCCCCAGTAACATCTGACAGTACCGGGATGTTACATTATCATTATCATATCCCTGTGTATCCCCAGTAACACCTGACAGTGCCGGCATGTTACATTATCATTATCAATTCCCTGTGTATCCGTCAGTAACACCTGACAGTGCCGGCATGTTACATTATCATTATCAGATCCCTGTGTATCCCCAGTAACACCTGACAGTGTCGGCATGTTACATTATCATTATCAGATCCCTGTGTATCCCCAGTAACACCTGACACTACCGGCATGTTACATTATCATTATCAGATCCCTGTGTATCCCCAGTAACACCTGACAGTGCCGGCATGTTACATTATCATTATCAGATCCCTGTGTATCCCCAGTAACACCTGACAGTGCCGGCATGTTACATTATCCTTATCATATCCCTGTGTATCCCCAGTAACACCTGACAGTGCTGGCATGTTACATTATCATTATCAGATCCCTGTGTATCCCCAGTAACACCTGACAGTGCCGGCATGTTACATTATCATTATCATATCCCTGTGTATCCCCAGTAACACCTGACAGTGCCGGCATGTTACATTATCATTATCAGATCCTTGTGTATCCCCCAGTAACACCTGACAGTGCCGGCATGTTACATTATCATTATCATATCCCTGTGTATCCCCAGTAACACCTGACAGTGCCGGCATGTTACATTATCATTATCAGATCCCTGTGTATCCCCAGTAACACCTGACAGTACAGGCATGTTACATTATCATTATCAGATCCCTGTGTATCCCCAGTAACACCTGACAGTGCCGGCATGTTACATTATCATTATCATATCCCTGTGTATCCCCAGTAACACCTGACAGTGCCGGCATGTTACATTATCATTATCAGATCCCTGTGTATCCCCAATAACACCTGACAGTGCCGGCATGTTACATTATCATTATCAGATCTCTGTGTATCCTTCAGTAACACCTGACAGTACCGGCATGTTACATTATCATATCCCTGTTTATCCCCAGTAACACCTGACAGTGCCGGCATGTTACATTATCATTATCATATCCCTGTGTATCCCCAGTAACACCTGACAGTGCCGGCATGTTACATTATCATTATCAGATCCCTGTGTATCCCCAGTAACACCTGAAAGTACCGGCATGTTACATTATCATTATCAGATCCCCAGTAACACCTGACAGTACCGGCATGTTACATTATCATTATCAGATCCCTGTGTATCCCCCAGTAACACCTGACAGTGCCGGCATGTTACATTATCATTTTCAGATCCCTGTGTATCCCCAGTAACACCTGACTGTGCCGGCATGTTACATTATCATTATCATATCCCTGTGTATCCCCAGTAACACCTGACAGTGCCGGCATGTTACATTATCATTATCATATCCCTGTGTATCCCCAGTAACACCTGACAGTGCCGGCATGTTACATTATCATTATCAGATCCCTGTGTATCCCCAGTAACACCTGACAGTACCGGCATGTTACATTATCATTATCAGATCCCTGTGTATCCCCAGTAACAACTGAGAGTACTGGCATGTTACATTATCATTATCAGATCCCTGTGTATCCACCAGTAACACCTGACAGTGCAGGCATGTTACATTATCATTATCAGATCCCTGTGTATCCCCAGTAACACCTGACAGTGCCGGCATGTTACATTATCATTATCAGATCCCTGTGTATCCCCAGTAACAACTGAGAGTACTGGCATGTTACATTATCATTATCAGATCCCTGTGTATCCACCAGTAACACCTGACAGTGCAGGCATGTTACATTATCATTATCAGATCCCTGTGTATCCCCAGTAACACCTGACAGTGCCGGCATGTTACATTATCATTATCAGATCCCTGTGTATCCCCCAGTAACACCTGACAGTACCGGCATGTTACATTATCATTATCATATCCCTGTGTATCCCCCAGTAACACCTGACAGTACCGGCATATTACATTATCATTATCAGATCCTTGTGTATCCCCAGTAACACCTGACAGTGCCGGCATGTTACATTATCATTATCAGATCCCTGTGTATCCCCAGTAACACCTGACAGTACCGGGATGTTACATTATCATTATCAGATCCCTGTGTATCCCCAGTAACACCTGACAGTGCCGGCATGTTACATTATCATTATCATATCCCTGTGTATCCCCCAGTAACACCTGACAGTGCTGGCATGTTACATTATCATTATCATATCCCTGTGTATCCCCCAGTAACACCTGACAGTACCGGCATGTTACATTATCATTATCATATCCCTGTGTATCCCCCAGTAACACCTGACAGTACCGGCATGTTACATTATCATTATCATATCCCTGTGTATCCCCCAGTAACACCTGACAGTACCGGCATGTTACATTATCATTATCAGATCCCTGTATATCCCCAGTAACACCTGACAGTGCCGGCATGTTACATTATCCTTATCATATCCCTGTATATCCCCAGTAACACCTGACAGTGCCGGCATGTTACATTATCATTATCAGATCCCTGTGTATCCCCAGTAACACCTGACAGTGCCGGCATGTTACATTATCATTATCAGATCCCTGTGTATCCCCAGTAACACCTGACAGTACCGGCATGTTACATTATCATTATCAGATCCCTGTGTATCCCCCAGTAACACCTGACAGTACCGGCATGTTACATTATCATTATCAGATCCTTGTGTATCCCCCAGTAACACCTGACAGTGCCGGCATGTTACATTATCATTATCAGATCCCCAGTAACACCTGACAGTGCCGGCATGTTACATTATCATTATCAGATCCCCAGTAACACCTGACAGTACCGGCATGTTACATTATCAGATCCCCAGTAACACCTGACAGTGCCGGCATGTTACATTATCATATCCCCAGTAACACCTCACAGTACCGGCATGTTACATTATCAGATCCCCAGTAACACCTGACAGTGCAGGCATGTTACATTATCAGATCCCTGTGTATCCCCAGTAACACCTGACAGTGCCGGCATGTTACATTATCATTATCAGATACCTGTGTATCCCCAGTAACACCTGACAGTGCGGGCATGTTACATTATCATTATCAGATCCCTGTGTATCCCCCAGTAACACCTTACAGTGCCGGCATGTTACATTATCATTATCAGATCCTTGTGTATCCCCCAGTAACACCTAACAGTGCCGGCATGTTACATTATCAGATCCTTGTGTGTCCCCAGTAACACCTGACAGTGCCGGCATGTTACATTATCATTATCAGATCCTTGTGTATCCCCAATAACACCTGACAGTACCTGCATGTTACATTATCATTATCAGATCCCTGTGTATCCCCAGTAATACCTGACAGTGCAGGCATGTTACATTATCATTATCAGATCCCTATGTATCCCCCAGTAACACCTGACAGTGCCGGCATGTTACATTATCATTATCGGATCCCTGTGTATCCCCAGTAACACCTGACAGTACCGGCATGTTACATTATCAGTATCATATCCCTGTGTATCCCCAGTAACACCTGACAGTACCGGCATGTTACATTATCATTATCAGATCCTTGTGTATCCCCCAGTAACACCTAACAGTGCCGGCATGTTACATTATCAGATCCTTGTGTATCCCCAGTAACACCTGACAGTGCCGGCATGTTACATTATCATTATCAGATCCTTGTGTATCCCCAATAACACCTGACAGTACCGGCATGTTACATTATCATTATCAGATCCCTGTGTATCCCCAGTAATACCTGACAGTGCAGGCATGTTACATTATCATTATCAGATCCCTGTGTATCCCCAGTAACACCTGACAGTACCGGCATGTTACATTATCATTATCAGATCCCTGTGTATCCCCAGTAACACCTGACAGTACCGGCATGTTACATTATCAGATCCCTGTGTATCCCCAGTAACACCTGACAGTACCGGCATGTTACATTATTATCATATCCCTGTGTATCCCCCAATTACACCTGACAGTACCGGCATGTTACATTATCATTGTCAGATCCCCAGTAACACCTGACAGTACCGGCATGTTACATTATCATTATCAGATCCCTGTGTATCCCCCAGTAACATCTGACAGTGCCGGCATGTTACATTAATATTATCAGATCCCCAGTAACACCTGACAGTACCGGCATGTTACATTATCATTATCAGATCCCTGTGTATCCCCAGTAACACCTGACAGTGCCGGCATGTTACATTATCATTATCATATCCATGTGTATCCCCCAGTAACACCTGACAGTGCCGGCATGTTACATTATCATTATCATATCCCTGTGTATCCCCAGTAACACCTGACAATGCCGGCATGTTACATTATCATTATCAGATCCCCAGTAACACCTGACAGTACCGGCATGTTACATTATCATTATCAGATCCGTGTGTATCCCTCAGTAACACCTGACAGTACCGGCATGTTACATTATCATTATCAGATCCCTGTGTATCCCCAGTAACACCTGACAGTGCCGGCATGTTACATTATCATTATCAGATCCCTGTGTATCCCCAGTAACACCTGACAGTACTGGCATGTTACATTATCATTATCAGATCCCCAGTAACACCTGACAGTACCGGCATGTTACATTATCATTATCAGATCCCCAGTAACACCTGACAGTACCGGCATGTTACATTATCATAATCAGATCCAGGGGTCAAGTCCTATAAACTAAAGTGTGGGAACTCACCAAGACATCTACCCCACCTCACAATTAATATTGTTTTATACACGCACGGTCACGCCTGCCTCAGTGTCAGATGGAGAGACAGGCAGTAAAATACAATACCTACATGAAGTATACTGTAGGTACGGAGTAACCTAGAGATTACGGTGGAGATGATAATAATCAGCCTGAAGCGCTGGATGCAGTCCGGACTGTACAGTACTAGATCTGGTGATAAAAAAAGACAATCCAGGTCAGTAACAGAAAGGCAAAATATCAATCAAGGTACAAAGGGTTAAAGCAAAGCATAGTCAAAGTCCAGTTCCAAGATCAAAGAAAACAGCAGATCCAATCAAGTAGCAAGGGGCAGAGAAAAAGGCAAAGTCCAGAATCCAAATCCAAGTCTGTAACAGTGAGCAATCCAAATAGTAATGCACAGCTCCCCCTGAGAAGTAACACAATAACTAGTAATGCACAGCTCCCCCTGAGTAATAACACAATAACTAGTAATGCACAGCTCCCCCCTGAGTAATAACACAATAACTAGTAATGCACAGCTCCCCCTGAGTAATAACACAATAACTAGTAATGCACAGCTCCCCCCGAGTAATAAAACAATAAATAGTAATGCACAGCTCCCCCTGAGTAATAACACAATAACTAGTAATGCACAGCTCCCCCTGAGTAATAACACAATAACTAGTAATGCACAGCTCCCCCTGAGTAATAACACAATAACTAATAATGCACAGCTCCCCCTGAGTAATAACACAATAGTAATGCACAGCTCCCCCTGAGTAATAACACAATAGTAATGCACAGCTCCCCCTGAGTAATAACACAATAACTAGTAATGCACAGCTCCCCCTGAGTAATAACACAATAACTAGTAATGCACAGCTCCCCCTGAGTAATAACACAATAACTAGTAATGCACAGTTCCCCCTGAGTAATAACACAATAAATAGTAATACACAGCTCCCCCTGAGTAATAACAAACACAATAACTAGTAATGCACAGCTCCCCCTGAGTAATAACACAATAACTAGTAATGCACAGCTCCCCCTGAGTAATAACACAATAACTAGTAATGCACAGCTCCCCCTGAGTAATAACACAATAACTAGTAATGCACAGCTCCCCCTGAGTAATAACACAATAACTAATAATGCACAGCTCCCCCTGAGTAATAACACAATAAATAGTAATGTACAGCTCACCCTGAGTAATAACACAATAACTAGTAATGCACAGCTCCCCCTGAGTAGCAACACAATAACTAGTAATGCACAGCTCCCCCTGAGTAATAACACAATAAATAGTAATGCACAGCTCCCCCTGAGTAATAACACAATAACTAGTAATGCACAGCTCCCCCTAAGTAATAACACAATAAATAGTAATGCACAGCTCCCCCTGAGTAATAACACAATAAATAGTAATGCACAGCTCCCCCTGAGTAATAACACAATAACTAGTAATGCACAGCTCCCCCTGAGTAATAACACAATAACTAGTAATGCACAGCTCCCCCTGAGTAATAACACAATAACTAGTAATGCACAGCTCCCCCTGAGTAATAACACAATAAATAGTAATGCACAGCTCCCCCTGAGTAATAACACAATAAATAGTAATGCACAGCTCCCCCTGAGTAATAACACAATAAAAAGTAATGCACAGCTCCCCCTGAGTAATAACACAATAAATAGTAATGCACAGCTCCCCCTGAGTAATAACACAATAAATAGTAATGCACAGCTCACCCCGAGTAGTAACACAATAACTAGTAATGCACAGCTCCCCCTGAGTAATAACACAATAAATAGTAATGCACAGCTCCCCCTGAGTTATAACACAATAAATAGTAATGCACAGCTCCCCCTGAGTAATAACACAATAAATAGTAATGCACAGCTCCCCCTGAGTAATAACACAATAAATAGTAATGCACAGCTCCCCCTGAGTAATAACACAATAAATAGTAATGCACAGCTCCCCCTGAGTTATAACACAATAACTAGTAATGCACAGCTCCCCCTGAGTTGTAACACAATAAATAGTAATGCACAGCTCACCCTGAGTAGTAACACAATAAATAGTAATGCACAGCTCACCCTGAGTAGTAACACAATAAATAGTAATGCACAGCTCCCCCTGAGTAGTAACACAATAAATAGTAATGCACAGCTCACCCTGAGTAGTAACACAATAAATAGTAATGCACAGCTCCCTCTGAGTAGTAACACAATAAATAGTAATGCACAGCTCACCCTGAGTAGTAACACAATAAATAGTAATGCACAGCTCACCCTGAGTAGTAACACAATAAATAGTAATGCACAGCTCCCCCTGAGTAATAACACAATAAATAGTAATGCACAGCTCCCCCTGAGTAATAACACAATAAATAGTAATGCACAGCTCACCCTGAGTAGTAACACAATAAATAGTAATGCACAGCTCACCCTGAGTAGTAACACAATAAAAAGTAATGCACAGCTCCCCCTGAGTAATAACACAATAACTAGTAATGCACAGCTCCCCCTGAGTAGTAACACAATAAAAAGTAATGCACAGCTCCCCCTGAGTAATAACACAATAACTAGTAATGCACAGCTCCCCCTGAGTAATAACATAATAACTAGTAATGCACAGCTCCCCCTGAGTAATAACACAATAAATAGTAATGCACAGCTCCCCCTGAGTAGTAACACAATAAATAGTAATGCACAGCTCCCCCGAGTAATAACACAATAAAAAGTAATGCACAGCTCCCCCTGAGTAATAACACAATAAATAGTAATGCACAGCTCCCCCTGAGTAATAACACAATAAATAGTAATGCACAGCTCCCCCTGAGTAATAACACAATAAATAGTAATGCACAGCTCCCCCTGAGTAATAACACAATAAATAGTAATGCACAGCTCCCCCTGAGTAATAACACAATAAATAGTAATGCACAGCTCCCCCTGAGTAATAACACAATAAATAGTAATGCACAGCTCCCCCTGAGTAATAACACAATAAATAGTAATGCACAGCTCCCCCTGAGTAATAACACAATAAATAGTAATGCACAGCTCCCCCTGAGTAATAACACAATAACTAGTAATGCACAGCTCACCCTGAATAATAACACAATAAAAAGTAATGCACAGCTCTCCCTGAGTAATAACAAAATAAATAGTAATGCACAGCTCCCCCTGAGTAGTAACACAATAGCTAGTAATGCACATCTCCCCCTGAGTAATAACACAATACATAGTAATAAACAGCTCACCCTGAGTAGTAACACAATAACTAGTAATGCACAGCTCCCCCTGAGTAGTAACACAATAAATAGTAATGCACAGCTCCCCCTGAGTAGCAACACAATAAATAGTAATGCACAGCTCCCCCTGAGTAGTAACACAATAAATAGTAATGCCCAGCTCCCCCTGAGTAATAACACAATAACTAGTAATGCACATCTCCCCTTGAGTAGTAACACAATAAATACTAATGCACACCTCCCCCTGAGTAGTAACACAATAGCTAGTAATGCACAGCTCCCCCTGAGTAGTAACACAATAGCTAGTAATGCACAGCTCCCCCTGAGTAGTAACACAATAACTAGTAATGCACAGCTCCCCCTGAGTATTAACACAATAGCTAGTAATGCACAGCTCCCCCTGAGTAGTAACACAATAAATAGTAATAAAGAGCTCACCCTGAGTAGAAACTCAATAAACAGACAATGACTGCTGAAAGAGCTGGGTTTATATAGGCAGGTAATATTGCCAATTACATGCAGCTGCAGGCAGGTGGAGCCAAAGTGCCGGGAAACAAAAAGCTAACTCGGCAAAAGAAAGAGACTGCAGATTAGATGCAATGATCGCACACAGCTAAAGCAACAGCTAAGGAAGTTGTGGTCCCAGGTTAACACAATAACTAGCAATGCACAGCTCACCCTGAGTAATAACACAATAACTAGTAATGCACAGCTCCCCCTGAGTAGTAACACAATAACTAGTAATGCACAGCTCCCCCTGAGTAGTAACACAATAGCTAGTAATGCACAGCTCCCCCTGAGTAATAACACAATACATAGTAATAAACAGCTCACCCTGAGTAGTAACACAATAACTAGTAATGCACAGCTCCCCCTGAGTAGTAACACAATAAATAGTAATGCACAGCTCCCCCTGAGTAATAACAAAATAAATAGTAATGCACAGCTCCCCCTGAGTAGTAACACAATAGCTAGTAATGCACAGCTCCCCCTGAGTAATAACACAATACATAGTAATAAACAGCTCACCCTGAGTAGTAACACAATAACTAGTAATGCACAGCTCCCCCTGAGTAGTAACACAATAAATAGTAATGCACAGCTCCCCCTGAGTAGTAACACAATAACTAGTAATGCACAGCACTCCCTGAGTAGTAACACAATAAATAGTAATGCATCGCTCACCCTGAGTAACACAATAAATAGCAATGCACAGCTCCCCCTGAGTAGTAACACAATAACTAGTAATGCACAGCTCTCCCTGAGTAGTAACACAATAAATAGTAATAAACAGCTCACCCTGAGTAATAGCACAATAACTAGTAATGCACATCTCCCCTTGAGTAGTAACACAAATAGTAATGCACAGCTCCCCCTGAGTAGTAACACAATAACTAGCAATGCACAGCTCCCCCTGAGTAGTAACACAATAAATAGTAATGCACAGCTCCCCCTGAGTAGTAACACAATAAATAGTAATGCACAGCTCCCCCTGAGTAGTAACACAATAGCTAGTAATGCACAGCTCCCCCTGAGTAGTAACACAATAAATAGTAATAAAGAGCTCACCCTGAGTAGAAACTCAATAAACAGACAATGACTGCTGAAAGAGCTGGGTTTATATAGGCAGGTAATATTGCCAATTACATGCAGCTGCAGGCAGGTGGAGCCAAAGTGCCGGGAAACAAAAAGCTAACTCGGCAAAAGAAAGAGACTGCAGATTAGATGCAATGATCGCACACAGCTAAAGCAACAGCTAAGGAAGTTGTGGTCCCAGGTTAACACAATAACTAGCAATGCACAGCTCCCCCTGAGTAGTAACACAATAAATAGTAATGCACAGCTCCCCCTGAGTAGTAACACAATAAATAGTAATGCACAGCTCCCCCTGAGTAGTAACACAATAACTAGCAATGCACAGCTCCCCCTGAGTAGTAACACAATAAATAGTAATGCACAGCTCCCCCTGAGTAGTAACACAATAAATAGTAATGCACAGCTCCCCCTGAGTAATAACAAAATAAATAGTAATGCACAGCTCCCCCTGAGTAGTAACACAATAGCTAGTAATGCACAGCTCCCCCTGAGTAATAACACAATACATAGTAATGCACAGCTCCCCCTGAGTAGTAACACAATAAATAGTAATAAAGAGCTCACCCTGAGTAGAAACTCAATAAACAGACAATGACTGCTGAAAGAGCTGGGTTTATATAGGCAGGTAATATTGCCAATTACATGCAGCTGCAGGCAGGTGGAGCCAAAGTGCCGGGAAACAAAAAGCTAACTCGGCAAAAGAAAGAGACTGCAGATTAGATGCAATGATCGCACCCAGCTAAAGCAACAGCTAAGGAAGTTGTGGTCCCAGGTTCAATCCCAGGGTATAACACACACTCTATATTTAATCTATATACTCTGGTTAATGAAGGCAAATAAAAACCAATTAAGGGCTGAATGGTTGCCTTTGGGCCTGAGGAAGAACACTTATGTTTACATAATTTAGGATTCAACTGATACTGAATACTGAGAAGCCAGACACACACTTTTTAGTACACATGAAGGGACATTTGTATATAGATGATGTTGAATAATCTAAAAAGCTAAGAGCCTTAGTAAAATTGTAGGAGATGTTACTCCCTGGCTCTCAGGATGTGTAAGGCTCTGTAATGTAAACATCTTATATCATGATCTTGATAAGCTTTGTGTTTGCACTCACTCTGTAGTAAGAAACAATTATTAAAGTAAAATTATGGTCACAAGGCATTTGAGTGTTATTTTCTTTTACCATTAACACGTATACCAAGTAAATGTGAAGCAAGTAAAACTGGCAGAGGAAGCAGGAGGCATGAGGGCACAGTAACATTAAAAGCAAAACAGGTCACCTTGTACTTTGGGATGAAACTGGTAAGGTTGAATCTGCAGCAAATACATTATCTTGCACAGGTCGACATTCTGCAGAGAATCTGGCCTGCTGACCATAAATTGATAGACATACAGACACCAACATAGATAAACAGACTGCATATACTATTGGTGTATAAAATAAAGTAATTAGGCTTACCCTACTGCAAAATGTTTCAAAGACACCTTTAATTGCAAGGACTATTTTCCTTTGTGTGTACATGTGGATTTCCCTTGCAAACCTCATCCGAGCTATCTGTGGAAGAACTAAAAGGAATTCCAATCAGAGAGAAAGCAGGATGCTCAAAGGACACGACTCTTCCTTGCTTGATGAGCTCATTTTTCTTTGGTGAAACACTGAACTTTTTTAAAAACAACTTTAAAATAACTAAACTAGAAAACATGAACACCTGTTTAATTTCAAGATCCAGGGTGTCCATACTTTGTTTTTAACTCACATGGTACATAGCCAGCTTACCTTCAGTTCCCCCCACTCCTTCCTTTCCAGGGTGGGCTGAGACCTCTGTGTCTGACAGCAACTCCAGACTCCACCTCTGTCAGAGTCTCACTTACTAAGGTGCAATAGTCCTGTTTCTATTGAGAGGAGCTAAATAACCCCTAGAGCAAGACACAAAGAAATGTAAGCACCATGTGTTCGACACAGTGCAGGGTGATCACACAGTGGGACTGCTGACAGGCTTGCATTTAGTGTATTGTAGGAAGTATTACTGCCCATTACTAGAGGATATCACTATCCCTCTAACCAGACTGTGCTCCAGCTCCTCCCAAAAATAGTGAGATGGCTACAGCACAAGTATTACAGCATATAAGTGTGCAAAGTTCCCAGGTTCTGCCAAACCTTGAATCCAGAGAGATAATCCAAAGATGGGAACAGCACCACAATGATAGTTTTCAAAGTTGCTTTATTGGGACATCAACAAACAGCACGACGTTTCGGTCTCACCAGACCTTAATCATGTGAATCATGATTAAGGTCTGGTGAGACCAAAACGTTGTGCTGTTTGTTGATGTCCCAATAAAGCAACTTTGAAAACTATCATTGTGGTGCTGTTCCCATCTTTGGATTATCTCTCCAGCTCCTCCCGCCAGCAGTGTTTTCTGAAGTGTTCATGTTCTCTGTCCAGGGGGAACTTAGTTCCACTTGCTAAAATAGTGCAGGAATTCCATTTTCATGCGTTCCTGCTGGACTTGACCCCTGATCAGATCCCTGTGTATCCTCAAGCTATTCCTGACATAGTTGTTATGTAAAGATTTATTTTCTCACTTTCTCTCTTCTACGATTTCCCCAGGATCCCTGTGGACATCGTGTAATGACTGCACATACTCTTCCCTGTGGGCATCGTGTAATGACTGCACATACTTTTGTACCATTTCCCCAGGATCCCTGTGGGCATCGTGTAATGACTGCACATACTTTTGTACCATTTCCCCAGGATCCCTGTGGGCATCGTGTAATGACTGCACATACTCTTGTACCATTTCCCCAGGATCCCTGTGGGCATCGTGTAATAATGGCACATACTCTTGTACCATTTGCCCAGGATCCCTGTGGACATCGTGTAATAACGGCATATACTTTTGTACCATTTCCCTAGGATCCCTGTGGACATTGTGTAATAAAGGCACATACTTTTGTACCATTTCCCCAGGATCCCTGTGGGCATCGTGTAATAACGGCACATGCTTTTGTACCATTTCCCCAGGATCCCTGTGGGCATCATGTAATGACTGCACGTACTCTTGTAACATTTCCCCAGGATCTCTGTGGGCATCGTGTAATAACTGCACATACTCTTTGATCCTAAAATGAATGAAGGATCCAACAGACAAATGAACAGAGCACACCTGGGGCCCAAACCTTTATCAGTAAAGTCATATTTAGCCATGATGGGTGTTGGATTGGCTGGGCAAGTGGATCAGTATGCAGGAGTTGGATTGCTATGAGACTGGGCCCCCTGTGTGGTTATAGGCAGTTAGACGGATGATATAAAGGAACAGTACCTGCGACAAGTATAACATTGCCCCATCTCAGAGAGAAAATGTTGCAGAGCCTCATTTCTCTCCTTTATAAGCAGAAGATGCTTAGCTTTGTATTTTGCAATCTGTTACGGTCATATGAGTGTTCCCATACATATGTGACAGCTCTATGTACATGCTCATGTAAGTCTGCACACCATGATGACGAGTGTGTTGATAACTGTGTCAGACACTTGCAGGACATGTATTAATATATTACTATAGTGTGTACTTTTTTGTGCATGTGATTTATGTATTGCCATGTGGCTGTACAAATAAGAATGCGTATGTGTGACTGTGTGTATGAGCGTGTGTGTGTGACTGTGTGTATGAGTGTGTGTGTGACTGTGTGTATGAGTGTCTGTGTGTGATTGTGTGTATGAGCAGGTGTGTGACTGTGTGTATGAGAGTGTGTGTGACTGTGTGTATCAGTGTGTGTATGAGTGTGTATGAGTGTGTGTGTGTGTGACTGCGTGTTTGAGAGTGTGTGTGACTGTGTGTATGAGAGTGTGTGTGTGACTGTGTGTGTGTATGTGTGACTGTGTATGAGTGTCTGTGTGTGACTGTGTGTATGAGCAGGTGGGTGACTGTGTGTGAGTGTGAGTGTGTGTGTGACTGTGTGTATGAGAAAGTTTGTGACTGGGTGTATGCGTGTGTGTGTGAGAGTGTGTGTGTGTGACTGTGTGTATGAGCGTGTGTGTGACTGTGTGTATTAGTGTGTGTGTGACTGTGTGTATGAGTGTCTGTGTGTGACTGTGTGTATGAGCAGGTGTGTGACTGTGTGTATGAGAGTGTGTGTGACTGTGTATCAGTGTGTGTATGAGTGTGTATGAGTGTGTGTGTGACTGCGTGTATGAGAGTGTGTGTGTGTGACTGTGTGTGTGTGACTGTGTGTATGAGAGTGTGTGTGTGACTGTGTGTATGAGCAGGTGTGTGACTGTGTGTGAGTGTGTGTGTGACTGTGTGTATGAGAAAGTGTGTGACTGTGTGTATGCGTGTGTGTGACTGTGTGTATGAGAGTTGTTATAGTATAACCCTGATATCGAGGGTTAATACCAGATGAAAGATGCCCTGAATACGGGATCAGCAACACACGAACCCAGTTAATTCCCCACAAACACGAGACCAAGCTCCGTCTTGAGGGTAAAACAGAAAATCTACTTTGAGGGCTATATGCCTGGTATTTATGCAGGTCTCCCACCTGGTGGACACTCCCCAAGGGGACCAGATGGGAGATTGGAAGAGTATAGTATTAGATAGAGGGAAGACGCCCTTTTACAGGATACAATAGAATTACATTGCGTAATCAAATAAGCAATCAAACACAAGAAAACAATGGATTCCTTCCTGGCACCTAGCAGTCTGGAGATGATTAAACAAGGTGAACGCTTATCACCTAAACCTAATTACAGTAAACAATAGCTGATGCCAGGAAACCTGTCTCAGAAAATACAGTTACTCAAAACTGAACAAGAGGAGAGTTAACCCCTCCAGTACTGTTGGATTCACACCCTGTACCTATAATGGGCACAGGGTGACTTAACATAATGCCCCAATCCATAATCCGTAGGGAGGTTGACAGAGGGGTCTGTCACACGGCCCCCTCCTGGTGGGACACTCCGGCAGACCTGACTTGAACCTTTGGCGGGTCAACTTGGGGATGACCGGACTAGGAGGTGGTAGGAATGGCAGTTTGCCGGGACAATCCATCTGCATTCCCGTTCTGCTTACCGGGCCGGTAGGTGATGGTGAAGTTATAGGTTTGGAGGGCTAAACTCCTCCGCAGCAAGCTACCATTGTCTCCTGAGACCCGGTTAAGCCAGACTAAGGGATTGTGGTCCGTTATGAGAGAGAATTCCTGTCCGTATAAATAAGGGTTCAACTTCTTCAGTGCCCAGACCAGGGCTAAACATTCCTTCTCTACTGCCGCATAACTTACTTCTCAAGTAACAACTATCTGCTTAAGTATGCGACATCCTCCCCGACTTGGCTCAGCACAGCCCCCAGTCCATACATGGAAGCATCTGTATGAATGAGAAAACGTTTGTTAGGGACTGGGGCAGCCAAGACAGGGGCATTCACAAGAGCCTGCTTTAGTGCCTGAAACGCGGCTTCACAAGCTGGAGACCACAGGACCTGTTTAGGAAGGTTCTTCTTAGTCAGGTCAGTCAGGGGCTTGGCGATAGTACTGTAGTCTGGGACAAAATGTCGGTAATAACCGGCCGTCCCCAGGAAGGCTAGCACTTGGGTCTTAGTGATAGATGTGGGCCAGTTAGCCACAGCCTCTACTTTGGCTGGCTCCGGTCTCTGGCTCCCACACCCCACTCGGTGACCCAAGTACTGTACTTCAGCCATACCTAGATGGCACTTGTCTGGTTTCAAGGTGAGGCTTGTCCAGAACCACCCCTACATGGATTAGGTGTTCCTCCCAGGACTCACTGTAGACCGCAATGTCGTCCAGGTAGGCACAAGCGAATTCCTGGAAGCCATCGAGGAGTCTATCCACCATACGCTGGAAGGTAGCCGGAGCAGTCTTCATCCGAAAGGGCATGACCTTAAACTGGTACAGGCCAAATGGGGTGACAAATGCCGACTTGGGGATAGCATCCTCGGCCAGGGGAATCTGCCAATAGCCCTTACACAGGTCTATGGTGGTCAGATAGCGTTCCCTAGCAATACGGTCTAGTAATTCGTCTACCCGGGGCATCGGGTAGGCGTCAGTGGTGGTCCTTTCATTGAGCTGCCTGTAGTCCACACAGAACCAGGTGGTCCCATCTCTCTTAGGTACCAGGACTACAGGCGAAGCCCAAGGGCTATCGGAGTGTTCAATGACTCCCAGCCGAGCTATCTCCTGTATCTCCTTCTGCATTCCTTCTCGGACTGCTTCAGGGATACGGTAGGGGGGCTGTCGCAGGGGATTCTGTCCAGGCATCTCTACCTTATGTACAGCTAGGGTAGTGTATCCGGGCTCTTGGGAGAACGTTGCCTGCTTCTCCCACAGAAGCTGTCTTGCCTGTACCTTTTCTGTAGGGCTCAACTGGTCCCCTAGCTGCACAAGACTAGTGAGGTCAGTCTGGGGGTCCTTCTCTAGTAAGTCGGGGTAAATTCTCTGGGTCGTCTGCAGCCGGGCA
Source organism: Bombina bombina (assembly GCF_027579735.1). Classification (NCBI taxonomy): domain Eukaryota; kingdom Metazoa; phylum Chordata; class Amphibia; order Anura; family Bombinatoridae; genus Bombina; species Bombina bombina. Next base: position 281,977,345 of record NC_069507.1, on the reverse strand, counting down.
CACACTGCAGCGACATCCTCTGGCCTCTCCTGATACTCCTTCAGCATGTTCACATGAAAGTATCGCTGGATCCTTTCATCTGCACAGCTGGCTATAATATAGGTAGTATCACACACCTGAGCTACCACCTTATACGGGCCCTGCCAAGATGCTTGAATCTTGTTTGTCCTCACAGGCTTGAGCACCAAAACTTTGTGTCCAACCTGGAAGGCCTGCTGCTGGGCACCCTGATCGTACCACCTCTTCTGTCTCCCCTGGGCCGCCTGAAGATTCTCCCTTACCATCAGTGATAGTTTCTCCAGGCGGTCCCGGAGTTCCAGGATATATGGCACTGCTCTGTCTCTCCCTCCCAGTGCCCTCTAATGAGATCCAGGGGTCCGCGGACCCTTCTCCCATAGAGTAACTCAAAGGGAGAGAACCCAGTAGATTTCTGGGGCTCAGCAGCAGGTGGGTCAGTCTCAGCGGCATGGGTCTGGGCACGGGTAGTCACAGGGTTAACATCAGTGGGACCCATGGGAGCGTAGGCAGAAACAAGGGGGGCCAAGTCATTTCCAAGGAGAACATCAGCTGGTAAGTCCTTCATGACCCCCACATGCACATGTCTAGCGCCCACTCCCCAATCCAAATGTACCCGGGCAACAGGTAGGCGGAACACAGCGCCCCCTGCTACCCTCACAGCCACAGTGTCTCCGGTGTGCTGGTTCTCGGACACCAAGTTCTTTTGGAGCAAGGTCATGGTAGCACCAGTTTCCAGGAGACCACTGACCTCCTTCCCATTCGCTTTAACCAGTTGCCGGTGCTGTTGCCAGTTATCCCGGTGGTCAGCTTGCATGGGGTCTGCTTCATGTAGGATGCCCCAGCATTCTTCCTCCTCTACGCAGTGGGCAGCAGGCTGAGGGTTACGTGGGTTTCCGCCGGCGGGTCATCTCCAGGACTGTGCTTGGTTTGCTGTGTATAGGGGACACTCTGGTCTTTTGTGCCCTAGTTGCTTACATCCAAAGCACCGAATAGGCTGTGAGTAGTCCCGTGAGTTGAACCGGGCTGTCTGAGGATAGTTCGTGGCTGGAGGCGGTGTGGTAGAGCGGTGTGCCGGGGTTTGGTAACTGGTAGCTGCTGGGGTGACTGTGGGTCTGTACTCCACTCTGGCAGGGATCTTAATTGTAGCAATGTCCAGTTTGCGGGCATCCGTATACTCATATGCCAGGCGAGCAGCTTCATGCAGGGTGAAGGGTTTACGGTCCCGAACCCACTCTCTAACTCCTGCGGATAACTTGTCGAAGCAATGTTCCAACAGGAATAGCTGCAGCACCTCTTCCCCAGATATGGCTTGGCACCCCCCCATCCCATGAGCTGCTGTGCAGTGCACCTTACATGCCCACTCGACGTAGGAATCTCCAGCTAGTTTAACAGTGTCTCTGAACTATCTCCTGTATGCCTCCGGTGTAATTGCATACCTGGAGAGCAGAGCCTCTTTTACAGCATTATAATCCTCGATTTCCTCATCTGGAATGGCCCAAAAAGCCTCGCTGGCCCGGCCGGATAATTTTCCGGATAATATCGTGACCCAGTCCTCTGCGGGTACCTTGTGTAGGGCACATTGCCTCTCAAAATCCGCAAGGTATCCATGAATCTCTCCTTCTGTTTCCATGAAGTTTTTAAAAGCTGCAAAATGTACTTTTCTCTTTTCCACTGGGGTTGCTGTGACTTGGGCTGCTGTAGCGCCACTTTGGTGAAGTAGGTTGGCCTCCACAGCTGCTATAATGGTCCGTAATTTTGGCAGTCGGGTTGGGGCCATAATGTGCCAGTCTTATTTTAACCGCCAGGTCAAAGCTTGCTTCTTCGGGAGTACTGTCTGATATGCTGGGCTCATTGGTTCCTTCGGTCCCTTGTACTCTGTCCATCTCAGTCAGTATTGTAAAAATCTCCCTCTTCCTGAGGTTACTGGCCTGTTGGCCCCGTTGTTCTAGCAGGTCTTTAAGGGTAGCTCTTTTCAGCCTTTCATGAGCATGTGACTGTGTGAATGAGCATGTGTGTGACTGTGTGTATGAGCGTGTGTGTAACTGTATGTATGAGCATGTGTGTGACTGTGTGAGTGACTGTGTGTGTGTGTGACTGTATGTATGAGCAAATGTGTGTGACTGTGTATGAGTGTGTGTGTGTGTGACTGTATGTATGAACAAGTGTGTGTGACTGTGTGAATGAGCATGTGTGTGTGACGGTGTATGAGCGTGTGTGACTATGTGTGTGTGTGACTGTATGTATGAGCAAATGTGTGTGACTGTGTATGAGTGTGTGTATGAGTGTGTGTGTGACTGTATGTATGAACAAGTGTGTGTGACTGTGTGAATGAGCATGTGTGTGTGACTGTGTGTATGAGCGTGTGTGTGTAACTGTGTGTATGAGCATGTGTGTGACTGTGTGTGTGACTGTATGTATGAGCAAGTGTGTGTATAAGTGTGTGTGTGACTGTGTGTATGAGCAAGTGTATGTGACTGTGTATGAGTGTGTGTGTGTAACTGTGTGTATGAGCATGTGTGTGACTGTGTGTGTGTGTGTGTGTGACTGTGTGTATGACTGTATGTATGAGCAAGTGTGTGTGACTGTGTGTATGTGTGACTGTGTGTATGAGCGTGTGTGTGTGACTGTGTATGAGTGTGTGTGACTGTGTCTATGAGCGTGTGTGTTTGACTGTGTGTATAAGCATATGTGTGTGACTGTGTGTATGACTGTGTGTGTGACTGTGTATGAGCATGTGTATGAGCATGTGTGTGTGACTGTGTGTATGAGCATGTGTGTGTAGCTGTGTGTATGAGCATGTGTATGAGCATGTGTGTGTGACTGTGTGTATGAGCATGTGTGTGTAGCTGTGTGTATGAGCGTGTGTATGAGCATGTGTGTGACTGTGTGTGTGTGACTGTATGTATGAGTGTGTGTGACTGTGTGTGTATGAGTGTGTGTGTGAATGTGTGTCTGAGCATGTGTGTGACTGTGTGTGTGTGTTTGACTGTGTGTGTGTGTGTGTGTGTGTGCGTGACTGTGTGTATGAGTGTGTGTGACTGTGTGTATGAGCATGTGTGTGACTGTGTGTATGAGCATGTATGAGTGTGTGTGTGAATGTGTGTATGAGCATGTGTGTGACTGTGTGTATGAATGTGTGTGTGTGACAGTGTGTATAAGTATGTGTGTGTGACTGTGTGTATGTGACAGTGTGTATGAGCATGTGTGTGACTGTGTGTGACTGTGTGTATGAATGTGTGTGTGTGACAGTGTGTATAAGTATGTGTGTGTGACTGTGTGTATGTGACAGTGTGTATGAGCATGTGTGTGACTGTGTGTGACTGTGTGTATGAATGTGTGTGTGTGACAGTGTGTATAAGTATGTGTGTGTGACTGTGTGTATGAATGTGTGTGTGTGACTGTGTGTATGTGACAGTGTGTATGAGCATGTGTGTGACTGTGTGTGACTGTGTGTATGAGCGTGTGTGTGACTGTGTGTGAGAATATGTGTGTGACTGTGTGTATGAGCGTGTGTGTGACTGTGTGTATGAGTGTGTGTGTAACTGTGTGTATGAGCCTGTGTGTGTGACTGTGTGTATGAGCCTGTGTGTGTGACTGTGTGTATGAGCATGTGTGTGTGGCTGTGTATGAGCATGTGACTGTGTGTATGTATCTGTGTGTATCAGAGTGTGCGTGACTGTGTGTATGAGTGTGTGTGTGACTGTGTGTATGAGTGTGTGTATGAGCATGTGTGTGTGACTGTGTATGAGTGTGTGTGTCTGACTGTGTATGAACGTGTGTGTGTGTGTGTGTGACTGTGTGTATGAGTGTGTATGTGTGACTGTGTGTATGAGTGTGTGTGTATGAGTGTGTGTGTGACTGTGTGTATGAGTGTGTATGTGTGACTGTGTGTATGAGTGTGTGTGTGTGTGTGTGTATGAGTGTGTGTGTGACTGTGTGTATGAGTGTGTATGTGTGACTGTCTGTGTGTATGAGTGTGTGTGTGTGTGACTGTGTGTGTATGAGTGTGTGTGTGACTGTGTGTATGAGTGTGTATGTGTGACTGTGTGTATGAGTGTGTGTGTGACTGTGTGTATGAGTGTGTGTGTGACTGTGTGTATGAGTGTGTATGTGTGACTGTCTGTGTGTATGAGTGTGTGTGTGTGACTGTGTGTATGAGTGTGTGTGTGACTAAGTGTATGAGTATGTGTGTGACTGTGTGCATGAGCGTGTGTGTGTGACTGTGTGTATAAGTGTATGTGTGTGACTGTGTGTGTGTGACTGTGTGTATGTGCGTGACTGTTTGTATGAGCATGTGTGTGACTCTGTGTATGAGCATGTGTGCATGTGTGTGACTGTGTATGAGCATGTGTGCGACTGTTTGTATGAGCGTGTGTGTGACTATGTATATGAGCGTGTGTACGAGCATGTGTATGAGTGTGTGTGTGTGTGACTGTGTGTATGAGTATGTGTGTGACTAAGTGTATGAGCGTGTGTGTGTGACTGTGTGTATGAGTGTATGTGTGTGACTGTGTGTGTGACTGTGTGTATGTGTGTGACTGTGTGTATGTGTGTGACTGTATGAGCGTGTGTGTGACTGTGTGTATGAGCGTGTGTGCATGTGTGTGACTGTATGAGCGTGTGTATGAGCGTGTATGAGTGCTATTGTGGGACTGAGCACAAGTGTGTTTGCTTAACACTGTATATAAACATAATTGTGGATAGTTTTGTGGATGTCTTTGTCTGTATGTATGAGTGTATGTGTGTGACTGTGTGTGTGACTGTGTGTATGTGTGTGACTGTTTGTATGAGTGTATGTGTGTGACTGTGTGTGTGACTGTGTGTATGTGTGTGACTGTATGAGCGTGTGTGTCACTCTGTGTATGAGCGTGTGTGCATGTGTGTGACTGTATGAGCATGTGTGTGACTGTATGAGCGTGTGTGTGACTGTGTGACTGTATGTATGAGCGTGTGTGTGACTGTATGAGCATGTGTGTGACTGTATGAGCGTGTGTGTGACTGTGTGTATGAGCGTGTGTGCATGTGTGTGACTGTATGTATGAGCGTGTGTGCATGTGTGTGACTGTATGAGCGTGTGTATGAGCGTGTGTGTGACTGTGTGTATGAGCGTGTGTGCATGTGTGTGACTGTATGTATGAGCGTGTGTGCATGTGTGTGACTGTATGAGCGTGTGTATGAGCGTGTGTGTGACTGTGTGTATGAGCGTGTGTGCATGTGTGTGACTGTATGAGCGTGTGTATGAGCGTGTGTGCATGTGTGTGACTGTATGAGCATGTGTGTGACTGTATGAGCGTGTGTGTGACTGTGTGTATGAGCGTGTGTGCATGTGTGTGACTGTATGAGCGTGTGTATGAGCGTGTGTGTGACTGTGTGTATGAGCGTGTGTGCATGTGTGTGACTGTATGTATGAGCGTGTGTGCATGTGTGTGACTGTATGAGCGTGTGTATGAGCGTGTGTGTGACTGTGTGTATGAGCGTGTGTGCATGTGTGTGACTGTATGAGCGTGTGTATGAGCGTGTGTGTGACTGTGTGTATGAGCGTGTGTGCATGTGTGTGACTGTATGAGCATGTGTGTGACTGTATGAGCGTGTGTGTGACTGTGTGTATGAGCGTGTGTGCATGTGTGTGACTGTATGAGCGTGTGTGTGACTGTGTGTATGAGCGTGTGTGCATGTGTGTGACTGTATGAGCGTGTGTATGAGCGTGTATGAGTGCTATTGTGGGACTGAGCACAAGTGTGTTTGCGTAACACTGTATATAAACATAATTGTGGATAGTTTTGTGGATGTGTTTCTATTTCTGTATGTATGAGTGCACATGCACATCTGTCCTTGTATTTATAAATAATTGTCAGTATATAACTAATGTAACTATATGATCACGGAGTGATATCAAGGTAGAAGCCAATCACCAAATGAGGCACAAGACAGGACAGGCTTACAATGACGTGCAATAGTTATAGGAGACGTGCAAACCTGAAACAAATTATAAAAAGATGTTATTTGTCCCACTGCTGAAGAACAGAGAAAAAGAGTAATATTGGGGGGTAGTTATCAAGCCGTCTACTTTTCTGGCTTCGCCGGCCCAATACGCTCGCCTCACATCGCCGCAGCGGACCTGAAAAAGTACGCCTAAGTTATCAAATAAAGCTGTCAAAAAGTCGCGGGGCGATGAGCAGCGGACTGTGACAGTTATCACTCATCCGATCTCGCTGCCCTTCGGCTTTTTCCCAGCTTTATTGCTAGCCTGTCACTAAGCACTCACACTAAACTACACTGTTCTATCCCTATACCGGCGCCCCCGGAGCCCCCGCAACTAAATCAAGTTATTAACCCCTAAACCGCCGCTCCTAGACCCTCTCGCAACTCTGATAAATGTATTAACCCCTAAACCGGACACCGCTGCCACCTACAGTATACCTAGTAACCCCTATCCTGCCCCCCCTACACCGTCGCCCTCTATTATAAAATTATTAACCCCTATCCTGCTGATCCCACACCTCTCCGCAACTAAATAAATAGTTTAACCCCTAAACCGCCGCTCCCTGAACCCGCCGCAACCTATATTAAACCTATTAACCCCTATCCTGCCCCCCCTACACCGTCGCCACCTATAATAAATTTAATAACCCCTAATCTGCCCCCCCTACACCGTCGCCACCTATAATAAATTTATTAACCCCTAATCTGCCCCCCACTACACCGCCGCCACTGTAATAAAATTATTAACCCCTAAACCTAAGTCTAACCCTAACGCCCCCCTAACTTAAATATTAATTAAATAAATCTAAATAAATTAACTCTTATTAACTAAATGAATCCTATTTAAAACTAAATACTTATCTTTAAAATAAACCCTAATATAGCTACAATATAAATAATAATTATATTCTAGCTATTTTAGGATTTATTTGTATTTTACAGGCAACTTTCAATTTATTTTAACCAGGTACAATAGCTATTAAATAGTTATTAACTATTTAATAGCTTACCTAGCTAAAATAAAGAGAAATGTACCTGTTAAATAAATCCTAACCTAAGTTACAATTACACCTAACACTACACTATACTTTAATAAATTATTCCTATTTAAAAATAAATACTTACCTGTAAAATAAACCCTAAGATAGCTACAATATAATTAATAATTATATTATAGCTATCTTAGGATTTATATTTATTTTACAGGTAACTTTGTATTTATTTTAGCTAGTTAGAATAGTTATTAAATAGTTATTAACTATTTAATAACTACCTAGCTAAAAGAAATACAAAATTACCTGTAAAATAAATCCTAACTTAAGTTACAATTAAACCTAATACTACACTATCATTAAATTAATTAAATAAACTACCTACAAATAACTACAATTAAATACAATTACATAAACTAACTAAAGTACAAAAAATAAAAAAACTAAGTTACAAAAAATAAAAAAATAAGTTACAAACATGTTAAAAATATTACAACAATTTTAAGCTACTTACACCTAATCTAAGCCCCCTAATAAAATAACAAACCCCCCAAAATAAAAAAATGCCCTACCCTATTCTAAATTAAATACATTTCAAAGCTCTTTTACCTTACCAGCCCTTAAAAGGGCCATTTGTGGGGGCATGCCCCAAAGAAAACAGCTCTTTTGCCTGTAAAAGAAAAATACAACCCCCCCCAACATTAAAACCCACCACCCACATACCCCTAATCTAACCCAAACCCCCCTTACAAAAACCTAACACTAATCCCCTGAAGATCATCCTACCTTCAGTTGTCTTCACTCAGCCGAGCCACTGATGGAACTGAAGAGGACATCCGGAGCGGAAGAAGTTAATCCTCCAAGCGGCGCTGAAGAAATCTTCCATCCGATGAAGTCATCATCCAGGCGGCGCTGAAAAAAAGTCTTCGATCTGGCCGATGTCATCTTCAAAGAGGCGCTGAAGAGGTCTTCTATCCGGGCAAAGTCATCTTCCAAGCCGGGTCTTGAATCTTCCTTCCGCCGACGCGGAACCACCTTCTTCACCGACGGACTACGACGAATGACGGCTCCTTTAAGGGACGTCATCCAAGATGGCGTCCCCTCAATTCCGATTGGCTGATAGGATTCTATCAGCCAATCGGAATTAAGGTAGGAAAATTCTGATTGGCTGATGGAATCAGCCAATCAGATTCAAGTTCAATCCGATTGGCTGATCCAATCAGCCAATCAGATTGAGCTCGCATTCTATTGGCTGATCGGAAAAGCCAATAGAATGCGAGCTCAATCTGATTGGCTGATTCCATCAGCCAATCAGATTTTTCCTACCTTAATTCCGATTGGCTGATAGAATCCTATCAGCCAATCGGAATTGAGGGGACGCCATCTTGGATGACGTCCCTTAAAGGAGCCGTCATTCGTCGTAGTCCATCGGTGAAGAAGGTGGTTCCGCGTCGGCGGAAGGAAGATTCAAGACCCGGCTTGGAAGATGACTTCGCCCGGATAGAAGACATCTTCAGCGCCTCTTTGAAGATGACATCGGCCGGATCGAAGACTTTTCTTCAGCGCCGCCTGGATGATGACTTCATCGGATGGAAGATTTCTTCAGCGCCGCTTGGAGGATTAACTTCTTCCGCTCCGGATGTCCTCTTCAGTTCCATCGGTGGCTCGGCTGAGTGAAGACAACTAAAGGTAGGATGATCTTCAGGGGATTAGTGTTAGGTTTTTGTAAGGGGGGTTTGGGTTAGATTAGGGGTATGTGGGTGGTGGGTTTTAATGTTGGGGGGGGGTTGTATTTTTCTTTTACAGGCAAAAGAGCTGTTTTCTTTGGGGCATGCCCCCACAAATGGCCCTTTTAAGGGCTGGTAAGGTAAAAGAGCTTTGAAATGTATTTAATTTAGAATAGGGTAGGGCATTTTTTTATTTTGGGGGGGTTTGTTATTTTATTAGGGGGCTTAGATTAGGTGTAAGTAGCTTAAAATTGTTGTAATATTTTTAACATGTTTGTAACTTATTTTTTTATTTTTTGTAACTTAGCTTTTTTTATTTTTTGTACTTTAGTTAGTTTATGTAATTGTATTTAATTGTAGTTATTTGTAGGTAGTTTATTTAATTAATTTAATGATAGTGTAGTATTAGGTTTAATTGTAACTTAAGTTAGGATTTATTTTACAGGTAATTTTGTATTTCTTTTAGCTAGGTAGTTATTAAATAGTTAATAACTATTTAATAACTATTCTAACTAGCTAAAATAAATACAAAGTTACCTGTAAAATAAATATAAATCCTAAGATAGCTATAATATAATTATTAATTATATTGTAGCTATCTTAGGGTTTATTTTACAGGTAAGTATTTATTTTTAAATAGGAATAATTTATTAAAGTATAGTGTAGTGTTAGGTGTAATTGTAACTTAGGTTAGGATTTATTTAACAGGTACATTTCTCTTTATTTTAGCTAGGTAAGCTATTAAATAGTTAATAACTATTTAATAGCTATTGTACCTGGTTAAAATAAATTGAAATTTGCCTGTAAAATAAAAATAAATCCTAAGATAGCTAGAATATAATTATTATTTATATTGTAGCTATATTAGGGTTTATTTTAAAGGTAAGTATTTAGTTTTAAATAGGATTCATTTAGTTAATAAGAGTTAATTTATTTAGATTTATTTAATTAATATTTAAGTTAGGGGGGGGTTAGGGTTAGACTTAGGTTTAGGGGTTAATAATTTTATTACAGTGGCGGCGGCGTAGTGGGGGGCAGGATAGGGGTTAATACATTTATTATAGGTGGCGACGGTGTAGGGGGGGCAGATTAGGGGTTAATAAATTTATTATAGGTGGCGACGGTGTAGGGGGGGCAGGATAGGGGTTAATACATTTAATATAGGTTGCGGCGGGTTCAGGGAGCGGCGGTTTAGGGGTTAATACATTTATTATAGTTGCGGTGGGCTCCGGGAGCGGCGGTTTAGGGGTTCATATGTATAGAGTAGCTTGCGGTGGGCTCCGGGAGCGGCGGTTTAGGGGTTAATACATATATTATAGTTGCGGCGCGGACCGGGAGCGGCGGTTTAGGGGTTAACATATTTATTATAGCTTGCGGTGGGCTCCGGGAGCGGCGGTTTAGGGGGTAATACATTTATTTAGTTGCGGCGGTGTAGGGGGGACAGATTAGTGGTGTTTAGACTCGGGGTACATGTTAGGGTGTTAGGTGTAGACAGCTCCCATAGAAATCAATGGGATGTCTGTCAGCAGCGAACTTGTACTTTCGCTACGGTCAGACTCCCATTGATTCCTATGGGATCCGCCGCCTCCAGGGGTGGCGGATTGAAAACCAGGTACGCTGGGCCGTAAAAGTGCCGAGCGTACCTGCTAGTTTTTTGATAACTAGCAAAAGTAGTGAGAATGTGCCGCACTTGTGTGCGGAACATCTGGAGTGACGTAAGAATCGATCTGTGTCGGACTGAGTCCGGCGGATCGATGCTTACGTCACAAAATTCTACTTTTGCCGGTCTCGAGCCTTTGATAACTAAGGCGTATCAGCCTCGCCACAAATACGCTGCGGAATTCCAGCGTATTTGAGGTTGACGGCTTGATAACTAGGCCCCATTGTCTTTTCCTTAAAAATCTCCATCCATAAGGGATTAAATGCTATATACTCCTCTGTAGGAAGAATGAATAATAACTTAACTATTTACATAATAACTGTTACGGTACCAACAGTGTACCAAGAGTTAATACCAGGGAACAACGTCCTGCATAGGGAATCAGCAATTCACAAACCAGCCAGTTTTCAGGTTTAAACAGAATATATGCTTTATTTGAAGGCAGCACACAGATTTATACACCCTGGCTTCAGGTTACAGAGGGCATTGGTTTAACAGTAAAGCAAACATATGAACAATGCATCAAACAATTGTCTATTCACAGGTAAAACAGATTAACATATTAAGTTAATTAACTAGGGAAGAACGTTTACTCAGACAATCTGATGTTGGGCAGTCTAGTTAACATAATCACACAAGGACACAATCAGTTTACCCAGACAGACTCCTGAGACACAATCAGATCTTAAACATACATAGAATACATCTTATTACTGAATATAGGAACAGTTCTTATTAGCTATAAAGTCTTTTATGCCCACTTGGCTTATAGAGTCACAATTGCTCCCACAAGGGGCACTCACACCCTGCACCCATCCTGTATTTATGGATACAGGGTGACATAGACATAAGACAGAGGTATGAAAGTACATGGGGTGTCCAGCATATAAAATTCCATATTTCCATGCAGTCTCTGGGTATCCTTAAGCCCATGTACCTCCAGCCCAAAGAATGTTCCATAACAGGCCCTCCAAGGTACAGTGGCGAGATTGGTTTTGTCACATCTCTCCCCTTTTCCAAACAGACTAACAGGGTATCTGACCTCCTGCCGGTCAGTGCCCTGGTTAGTCCAGCAACCCACCCATAAAACACAATTAGTAGTACAGGCCACCCACAATAAATGGTTACTACATCTGAGTACGGGGAAAACTTGTCCATGTCCAGGTGCCTCACCACAGCTGTGTGGGGGACTGGTACGCTGAATTGGTGGGTTGCGAGGTGGGCAGAGACCAGCTGTACTCTGCCAGGGTGCCAGCACTACCATGGAAGTAGCCTGGTGGGAGCCTGGTTGCTGGAGGGGGAGACCGACTGTCTCCCCTTTGGATACATAGCTGTGCTGCTGGAGGGGGAGACCAATCGTCTCCCCTTTGGCTAAACAGCCGTGTTGCTGGGGGACAGGACCATCAAACTCCTCTCCCTCTGGTTTGTCATGCTCGGCTGTCCAGGGTATGTACTGTGCCATATACCACCAGAGCGCCTGGTAGGCATGTCAGTTTGCTGGGACAATCCATCTGTATTCCCGTTATGAGAGAGAATTCTTGTCCATACAAACAAGGGTTCAAATTCCTCAGTGCCCAGACCAGGGCCAAACAGTCCTTCAAAATCCCATCAGCTTCTTTACGAGTTTTCTGTACCTGCTCTTTATAGGTATCCACAATCCCTTCATACTGACATAGGGTGCCCTTGAGTTGCTGCACCTCACTATGAGCCAGCGTCAGCTTCTCCTCCAGTGTCACTAAGTTTTTCTTTAATGTTTCATGTTCCACTCTCAAGCTGGTGTTTTCTGCAGTCTGTCGGTGCAGCTTGTCTAGCAGAGATTCACGTTCTAAACGTGCTTTTTCCTCTGCGCTCCTCTTCTCCTTCATCAGCGCATTGTAACGGGACTTCCACGTATCAATAGCGGATAGAGATTTACTGAGCTCAGCGTTCTGGGGCTTAGCAGCAGGTGGGTCAGTCTCTGCTGCACGGATCTGAGCATGGGTAGTCACAGAGTTAACATCAGCGGGACCCATAGGAGCGTAGGCAGAAACAAGGGGGGCCAAGTCATTTCCAAGAAGAACATCAGCAGGTAAGTCCTTCTTGACCCCCACATTCACAGGTCTAGCGCCCACTCCCCAATCCAAATGTACCCTGGCAACAGGTAGGCTGAACACATCACCCCCTGCTACCCTCACAGCCACAGTGTCTCCAGTGTACTGTTTCTCAGACACCAAGTTCTTTTGAAGCAAGGTCATGGTAGCACCAGTATCCCGTAGACCACTGACCTTCTTCCCATTCACTTTAACCAGTTGCCGGTTATTCCGGTGGGCAGCTTGCACAAGGTCTGCCTCATGTAGGATGCTCCAGCATTCTTGCGCCTCTACGTAGCGGGCCGCAGGCTGAGGATTACGTGGGATTCCGCCGGCGGGTCTTCTCCAGGACTGCGCTTGGTTCGCTGCGTTTAGGGGACACTCTGGTCTTTTGTGCCCTAGTTGCTTACATCTAAAGCACCGAATAGGTTGTGAGTAGCACCGCAGGGCTCTCTGAGGGTAGTTCGTGGCCGGAGGCCGTGTGGTATAGTGGTGCGCCGGGGTTTGGTAACTGGCAGCTGCTGGGGTGACTGGGGGTCTGTACTCCACTCTAGCAGGGGGCTTAGTGGTAGCAGTGTCCAGTTTGCGGGCATCCGTATACTCATCTGCCAAGCGAGCCGCTTCCTGCAGGGTGGAGGGTTTACGGTCCCGAACCCACTCTCGAACTCCTGCGGGTAATTTGTCGAAGCAATGTTCCAACAGGAATAGCTGCAGCACCTCTTCCCCAGATATGGCTTGGCACCCCGCTATCCAGTGAGCTGCTGTGCGGTGCACCTTACATGCCCACTCAAGGTAGGAATCTCCAGCTAATTTAACAGTGTCTCTGAACCGTCTCCGGTATGCCTCCGGTGTAACCGCATACCTGGAGAGCAGAGCCTCTTTTACAGTATTATAATCCCTGACTTCCTCATCTGGAATGGCCCGAAAAGCCTCTCTGGCCCGGCCGGATAATTTTCCAGATAATATCGTGACCCAGTCCTCTGCGGGTACCTTGTGTAGTGCACATTGCCTCTCAAAATCCGCAAGGTACCCATCAATCTCTCCTTCTGTTTCCAGGAAGTTTTTAAAAGCTGCAAAATTTACTTTTCTCTTTTCCATCTTAGTCAGTATTGTAATAATCCCCCTCTTCCTGAGGTTACTGGCTTGTGTAGTTGCTCTTCTGGGCGATAAGGTTCATTCCGTCGCTGCCACCAATGTTACGGTACCAACAGTGTACCAAGAGTTAATACCAGGGAACAACGTCCTGCATAGGGAATCAGCAATTCACAAACCAGCCAGTTTTCAGGTTTAAACAGAATATATGCTTTATTTGAAGGCAGCACACAGATTTATACACCCTGGCTTCAGGTTACAGAGGGCATTGGTTTAACAGTAAAGCAAACATATGAACAATGCATCAAACAATTGTCTATTCACAGGTAAAACAGATTAACATATTAAGTTAATTAACTAGGGAAGAACGTTTACTCAGACAATCTGATGTTGGGCAGTCTAGTTAACATAATCACACAAGGACACAATCAGTTTACCCAGACAGACTCCTGAGACACAATCAGATCTTAAACATACATAGAATACATCTTATTACTGAATATAGGAACAGTTCTTATTAGCTATAAAGTCTTTTATGCCCACTTGGCTTATAGAGTCACAATTGCTCCCACAAGGGGCACTCACACCCTGCACCCATCCTGTATTTATGGATACAGGGTGACATAGACATAAGACAGAGTTATGAAAGTACATGGGGTGTCCAGCATATAAAATTCCATATTTCCATGCAGTCTCTGGGTATCCTTAAGCCCATGTACCTCCAGCCCAAAGAATGTTCCATAACAGGCCCTCCAAGGTACAGTGGCGAGATTGGTTTTGTCACAATAACGTTTAATGTAAACTGTAACCTTATTTCCAACGTAGAAATAAACACACAACTTCTTGGTTATAAAACATGCAGGTCACGTTTATTGAGGAAATGTAAGGCAAATTGCCTGGAATGCACATAAGTGCTAAGGCCAAGACAGAGGAGTGGGAGTGTTCTTGTGTGTGTGTGTGACTGTTTGTATGAGTGTGTGTGTGTGTGTGTGTGTGTGACTGTGTGTATGAGAGAGTGTGTGACTGTGTGTATCTGTGTATGAGTGTGTGTGTGACTGTGTGTATGAGTGTGTGTGTATGAGTGTGTGTGACTGTGTGTATGAGTGTGTGTGTGACTGTGTGTATGAGAGAGTGTGTGACTGTGTGTATGAGAGAGTGTGTGACTGTGTGTATCTGTGTATGAGTGTGTGTGTGACTGTGTGTGTGACTGTGTGTATGAGTGTGTGTGTGACTGTGTGTATGAGTGTGTGTGTATGAGTGTGTGTGACTGTGTGTATGAGTGTGTGTGTGACTGTGTGTATGAGAGAGTGTGTGACTGTGTGTATCTGTGTATGAGTGTGTGTGTGACTGTGTGTATGAGTGTGTGTGTATGAGTGTGTGTGACTGTGTGTATGAGTGTGTGTGTGACTGTGTGTATGAGAGAGTGTGTGACTGTGTGTATGAGAAAGTGTGTGACTGTGTGTGTGAGCATGTGTGTGACTGTGTGTGTCTGTGACTGTGTGTGTGTGACTGTATGTATGAGCAAGTGTGTGTGACTGTGTGTGTATGAGTATGTGTGTGACTGTGTGTGTGTGTGACTGTGTATATGAGAGAGTGTGTGACTGTGTGTATGAGAAAGTGTGTGACTGTGTGTGTGAGCATGTGTGTGACTGTGTGTGTCTGTAACTGTGTGTGTGTGTGTGTGTGTGTGTGACTGTATGTATGAGCAAGTGTGTGTGACTGTGTGTATGAGTGTGTGTGACTGTGTGTATGAGCATGTGTGTGTGACTGTGTGTATGAGCATGTGTGTGTGTGACTGTGTGTATGAGCATGTGTGTGACTGTGTGTATGAGCGTGTGTGTGTGTGACTGTGTGTATGAGCATGTGTGTGACTGTGTGTATGAGCGTGTGTGTGTGTGACTGTGTGTATGAGCATGTGTGTGACTGTGTGTATGAGCATGTGTGTGTGTGACTGTGTGTATGAGCATGTGTGTGTGACTGTGTGTATGAGCATGTGTGTGTGACTGTGTATGAGCATTTGTGTGACTGTGTATGAGCGTGTGTGTGTGTGACTGTGTGCATGAGCATGTGTGTGACTGTGTGTGTGACTGTGTATGAGCATGTGTGTGACTGTGTGTATGAGCGTATGTGTGTGTAACTGTGTGTATGAGCGTGTGTATGAGCATGTGTGTGACTGTGTGTGTGTGTGACTGTGTGTATGAGTGTGTGTGTGTGACTGTGTCTGAGCATGTGTGTGACTGTGTGTGTGTGTGTGTTTGACTGTGTGTGTGTGCGTGACTGTGTGTATGAGCATGTGTGTGTGACTGTGTGTATGAGCATGTGTGTGTGACTTAAGTAATTAAATTCCCTATCCTCATGGCTTGCTGTAATAAACCTAAGAGCCATAGAACTGACTCAACAATAACTATATACATAACCATAATAACTTATTATAACTTCGAATAAATAAACACAAACACAGAGTGTGGGAAAAGACCCGTGGGTCACGTTTATTGTAGAACAATGAGAACCAGCTGGACGCAACAAGGCCAGCTATAACATGTGGCGGCAATCTAGCTAGGAGAGTAAGCAACCCCCTGCTAGGAAGAAGGGCCGCGTCCGTGAATGCCTACACAAGCGGAGCTTAGCTGCACGCAGAAGGCTTAGGGAGTTCTTGGCATCTTTACGGCTAGATTTAGAGTTCGGCGGTAAAAGGGCTGTTAACGCTCCGCGGGTTTTTTTCTGGCCGCACCATAAATTTAACTCTGGTATCGAGAGTTCAAACAAATGCTGCGTTAGGCTCCAAAAAAGGAGCGTAGAGCATTTTTACCGCAAATGCAACTCTCGATACCAGAGTTGCTTACGGACGCGGCCGGCATCAAAAACGTGCTCGTGCACGATTCTCCCATAGGAAACAATGGGGCTGTTTGAGCTGAAAAAAAACCTAACACCTGCAAAAAAGCAGCGTTCAGCTCCTAACGCAGCCCCATTGTTTCCTATGGGGAAACACCTCCTAAGTCTGCACCTAACACCCTAACATGTACCCCGAGTCTAAACACCCCTAACCTTACACTTATTAACCCCTAATCTGCCGCCCCCGCTATCGCTGACCCCTGCATTACACTTTTAACCCCTAATCTGCCGCTCCGTAAACCGCCGCCACCTACGTTATCCCTATGTACCCCTAATCTGCTGCCCTAACATCGCCGACCCCTATGTTATATTTATTAACCCCTAATCTGCCCCCCACAACGTCGCCGACACCTACCTACACTTATTAACCCCTAATCTGCCGAGCGGACCTGAGCGCTACTATAATAAAGTTATTAACCCCTAATCCGCCTCACTAACCCTATCATAAATAGTATTAACCCCTAATCTGCCCTCCCTAACATCGCCGACACCTACCTTCAATTATTAACCCCTAATCTGCCGACCGGAGCTCACCGCTATTCTAATAAATGTATTAACCCCTAAAGCTAAGTTTAACCCTAACACTAACACCCCCCTAAGTTAAATATAATTTTTATCTAACGAAATAAATTAACTCTTATTAAATAAATAATTCCTATTTAAAGCTAAATACTTACCTGTAAAATACATCCTAATATAGCTACAATATAAATTATAATTATATTATAGCTATTTTAGGATTAATATTTATTTTACAGGCAACTTTGTAATTATTTTAACCAGGTACAATAGCTATTAAATAGTTAAGAACTATTTAATAGTTACCTAGTTAAAATAATTACAAATTTACCTGTAAAATAAATCCTAACCTAAGATATAATTAAACCTAACACTACCCTATCAATAAAATAATTAAATAAACTACCTACAATTACCTACAATTAACCTAACACTACACTATCAATACATTAATTAAACACAATTGCTACAAATAAATAAAATTAAATAAACTATCTAAAGTACAAAAAATAAAAAAGAACTAAGTTACAGAAAATAATAAAATATTTACAAACATAAGAAAAATATTACAACAATTTTAAACTAATTACACCTACTCTAAGCCCCCTAATAAAATAACAAAGCCCCCCAAAATAAAAAATTCCCTACCCTATTCTAAAATACAAATATTACAAGCTCTTTTACCTTACCAGCCCTGAACAGGGCCCTTTGCGGGGCATGCCCCAAGAATTTCAGCTCTTTTGCCTGTAAAAAAAAACATACTATACCCCCCCCCAACATTACAACCCACCACCCACATACCCCTAATCTAACCCAAACCCCCCTTAAATAAACCTAACACTACCCCCCTGATGATCTTCCTACCTTGTCTTCACCATGCCAGGTTCACCGATCCGTCCTGGCTCCAAGATCTTCATCCAAGCCAAGCGGGGGCTAGACATCCACTGAAGAAGTCCAGAAGAGGGTCCAAAGTCTTCCTCCTATCCGGCAAGAAGAGGACATCCGGACCGGCAAACATCTTCTCCAAGCGGCATCTTCTATCTTCTTCCATCCGATGACGACCGGCTCCATCTTGAAGACCTCCAGCGCGGATCCATCCTCTTCTTCCGACGACTAGACGACGAATGACGGTTCCTTTAAGGGACGTCATCCAAGATGGCGTCCCTCGAATTCCGATTGGCTGATAGGATTCTATCAGCCAATCGGAATTAAGGTAGGAATTTTCTGATTGGCTGATGGAATCAGCCAATCAGAATCAAGTTCAATCCGATTGGCTGATCCAATCAGCCAATCAGATTGAGCTCGCATTCTATTGGCTGTTCCGATCAGCCAATAGAATGCGAGCTCAATCTGATTGGCTGATTGGATCAGCCAATCGGATTGAACTTGATTCTGATTGGCTGATTCCATCAGCCAATCAGAAAATTCCTACCTTAATTCCGATTGGCTGATAGAATCCTATCAGCCAATCGGAATTCGAGGGACGCCATCTTGGATGACGTCCCTTAAAGGAACCGTCATTCGTCGTCTAGTCGTCGGAAGAAGAGGATGGATCCGCGCTGGAGGTCTTCAAGATGGAGCCGGTCGTCATCGGATGGAAGAAGATAGAAGATGCCGCTTGGAGAAGATGTTTGCCGGTCCGGATGTCCTCTTCTTGCCGGATAGGAGGAAGACTTTGGACCCTCTTCTGGACTTCTTCAGTGGATGTCTAGCCCCCGCTTGGCTTGGATGAAGATCTTGGAGCCAGGACGGATCGGTGAACCTGGCATGGTGAAGACAAGGTAGGAAGATCATCAGGGGGGTAGTGTTAGGTTTATTTAAGGGGGGTTTGGGTTAGATTAGGGGTATGTGGGTGGTGGGTTGTAATGTTGGGGGGGGGGTATAGTATGTTTTTTTTTACAGGCAAAAGAGCTGAAATTCTTGGGGCATGCCCCGCAAAGGGCCCTGTTCAGGGCTGGTAAGGTAAAAGAGCTTGTAATATTTGTATTTTAGAATAGGGTAGGGAATTTTTTATTTTGGGGGGCTTTGTTATTTTATTAGGGGGCTTAGAGTAGGTGTAATTAGTTTAAAATTGTTGTAATATTTTTCTTATGTTTGTAAATATTTTATTATTTTCTGTAACTTAGTTCTTTTTTATTTTTTGTACTTTAGATAGTTTATTTAATTTTATTTATTTGTAGCAATTGTGTTTAATTAATGTATTGATAGTGTAGTGTTAGGTTAATTGTAGGTAATTGTAGGTAGTTTATTTAATTATTTTATTGATAGGGTAGTGTTAGGTTTAATTATATCTTAGGTTAGGATTTATTTTACAGGTAAATTTGTAATTATTTTAACTAGGTAACTATTAAATAGTTCTTAACTATTTAATAGCTATTGTACCTGGTTAAAATAATTACAAAGTTGCCTGTAAAATAAATATTAATCCTAAAATAGCTATAATATAATTATAATTTATATTGTAGCTATATTAGGATGTATTTTACAGGTAAGTATTTAGCTTTAAATAGGAATTATTTATTTAATAAGAGTTAATTTATTTCGTTAGATAAAAATTATATTTAACTTAGGGGGGTGTTAGTGTTAGGGTTAGACTTAGCTTTAGGGGTTAATACATTTATTAGAATAGCGGTGAGCTCCGGTCGGCAGATTAGGGGTTAATAATTGAAGGTAGGTGTCGGCGATGTTAGGGAGGGCAGATTAGGGGTTAATACTATTTATGATAGGGTTAGTGAGGCGGATTAGGGGTTAATAACTTTATTATAGTAGCGCTCAGGTCCGCTCGGCAGATTAGGGGTTAATAAGTGTAGGTAGGTGTCGGCGACGTTGTGGGGGGCAAGTTAGGGGTTAATAGATATAATACAGGGGTCGGCGGTGTTAGGGGCAGCAGATTAGGGGTACATAAGTATAACGTAGGTGGCGGTCGGCAGATTAGGGGTTAAAAATTTTAATCGAGTGGCGGCGATGTGGGGGGACCTCGGTTTAGGGGTACATAGGTAGTTTATGGGTGTTAGTGTACTTTAGGGTACAGTAGTTAAGAGCTTTATAAACCGGCGTTAGCCAGAAAGCTCTTAACTCCTGCTATTTTCAGGCGGCTGGAATCTTGTCGTTAGAGCTCTAACGCTCACTGCAGAAACGACTCTAAATACCAGCGTTAGAAAGATCCCATTGAAAAGATAGGCTACGCAAATGGCGTAGGGGGATCTGCGGTATGGAAAAGTCGCGGCTGAAAAGTGAGCGTTAGACCCTTTAATCACTGACACCAAATACCAGCGGGCGCCCAAAACCAGCGTTAGGAGCCTCTAACGCTGGTTTTGACGGCTACCGCCGAACTCTAAATCTAGGCCTATGAATGGGGGAGGGACCCCCAGGCGCGCGCCTGCAGAGATCACCCTCCCCTGCGCAGCCGTCACTCTACCTCTGAAGGCAAACCGGGGCGCAGACCAACCGCCACAAGTGACAGCCCAACAGGCACAGCTCTTGCCGCCACACTCATAGGTGTAACAAAATAGCACGCCTCAAATTACATAGGAACAGGTCAATACCCCTCTCAGAGAGGTACACCCCATCCCTCCTGTAGAGGCTCCTCTCAGCCATTGTGATGTTCCCATGTTCCACAACAAAACTTCCTGACTGACCTAAGAAGATCCTAACCTCCCTGTTAATCTTCTTTCGGACCTGGAAAGCTGCCCTGTGGGACTGCATGTGTCACCACTCAATTCTGGGAATGATGTTGGACCACCCTATTTTTATGTGAGGGACCCAAGTCTGTAAAGTGTGCAGATCAGACTGAATAACTGCACTGAGCTGCTTGCACAGTAGGAGCCCCATATCATTCCCCCCGGCGTGAATGATTAGAATGTGGGGTTTCTCCCACCTGCGCAATGCTCCCTGCAGTAACTCAGGCAGACCCTGCCATGTCAGACCCCTACGCCCCAACCATCTAATGGTGACTCGAGATGAGGGGAACCCCAGCTGACGCCCATCAGGTCTCGCAATCGCTCGCAGCTACGCCCAGTGGATGTAGGAGTGACCCGTAATCCACACTCTCAATGGACCGCTCCTCGGCCCTAAAAAGAAATAAAAGTTAACCGTGGAACATTGCATAAGTAAAGCATCAGTTACACAGTTAAAGGCCTAACATACAACAAATACCTCTTAGACCTCCATCTCCCCAGTGCTCTGATATGGTCTGCAGACCAACCTAAACCCGCGGCGGTGGTAGCCGCCCCAACCCTGAACGAATGAGGAGCAATGACCCTTGGGTCAAGGCCCACTTGGGATGCTGCCCAGCCCAAAACTCTACGGAATTGGAATTGTGAGGAGCCCTCTGGACGCACATCCATGTAGGCCCCGATGAGTCTGACTGGGAAACAAGCTGAGCCTTCGTGGGCCAGCAAAGATATCCAAGCTCCTCTCCCTTCTTGGTCAGTTTTGGATCTAGGAATAAAGACAAAAATCAACGACCTGTCGTTCTTGGCATAAGAAGTCTGAAGGCCTGTTCCTCGAGGAGGGGACCAATTCCCCCACCCTGAGTACCCCGTGGAAAGCCAGCCCAAAGGCGGCCGAAATCAGGGTGGCCTCATAGGCAGACAAACACACTGCCAGTAAGGCCTGACATAAAACCATCAAGCGCTCAATAGTAACAGGCTCCCTAATGTCTCTTGTTCTGGGCACCATACGCCCCCAACCCCTCAGCACCTGCCGAACCAGGAAGGTCTTAGAGGAGTCAGTAAGGCCATACAGTTTGCAGAAGAAAGACACGGCAGTCAGTTGGGACCCGACTGCCCCCTTTGAAACCCCATTACCTTTGAGCTCGGTAATCCATTCAAGAAGACCCCATTGGTCGCCGTCACAAGATGGACGGCCCCTTGTTTCGCAGAAAGTGATCCATTCGGTCAAATGCTTCACGTAAGTTGTCCAGGTGGACGGGGCAAGCGAAGAACGGATCATCCCGATCAAAGTTCCCCATCCAGCACCACCTGCCATAAATAATCAGGACAAGGCGATCTGTTAGTATCCGCATGAGGAACTAACGCATAGAAGGCTTCCCATTGAAAACGGGAAAGCGCATCCGCAGTCCTATTCTGAACGCCCCGGGACATGCCTAGCACGGAACACGATATTCAGGTGCAGACACCTCAGCACCAACAGCCTTAAATATCGCACCACCGGAGGAGATCCGGACATGAGCTTGTTAATAGCAAAAACAACGCTCATGTTATGGGTCCAGAATACCACCTCGTGGTCTCGAAGCTGATCGCCCCAAACTTCCAGGGCGACCATGATGGGAAAAAGCTCCAAAAGGCAAAGATTCCGAACCATCCCTTTGTCCACCCACGAGCGAGGCCACGGGCCGGCGCTCCATTTCCCGGACAAGAAAGTGCCGTACCCATGAGACCCTGCTGCATCCGTAAACAATTGAATCACTGCATTGGAAGAAACAACCTCCCGCCACAGGCAAATACCATTAAAGTGGGTTAAAAATTGCTCCCATACCTTAAGGTCCTCCACCATTTCCGGCGATACGCGAAACTTACGCATCTGCGACCGCTCGCCGCACAACTGCCATTCAAGCCGACAAAGGAAAATCCTACCCATAGGAATAATCCTGCTGGCAAAATTAAGTAGGCCCAACAGGGTCTGGAGGTCCTTCATGGATCGATAAGGTTCTGCGCTCATGGCACGTACAGCCTCCAGCATACGGGCAATTTTATCCCGCGCTAAACGACACTGTCTTGCCGCGGAGTCAATTTCATTGCCCAAAAAAGTGAGGCACGTACAAGGACCCAGGGTCTTGTCCTCAGCCAGAGGAACTCCCATCCTGTTCAGCAGCAGTCTAGTCGCTTTCATCAAGAAAGCGCATTCTGAAGACCCTGCATGCCCGACAAGCAAAAAATCGTACAAATAGTGCGCAAGGCCATTAGAACCAGCAACCGCTGCGATAGACCAGTGCAAGAAACTACTGAAAGCTTCGAAATGCGCACAGGAAATTGAGCATTCCATTAGCAAGCATTTATCCACGTAATACATGCCTTCAAACCAACACCCCATAAGCCGAAAGGAGGAAGGGTAAACTGGAAGCAGCCGAAACGCGGATTCCACATACAGCTTTGCCAAACAAGCCCCAACCCCAGCCATACGAACCAACGCTAAAGCATCATAGAAGGACTGGTAGTGGACCGAGCTAAGCTCAAGGGGGATCGCATCATTGACCGATCGACCTTTTGGGAAAGACAGATGCTGAATGAGCCGAAACTTACCCGGCTCCTTCTTTGGGACGACCCCCAAAGGGGAAACAACCAACCCCGGAATCGGAATCTCCCCAAATGGGCCCGCCATGCGACCCAACGCTATTTCCTTGTTCAATTTCTCCCTTACTACGCAGGGAAACTGATATGCGGACTTCAGATTCCTATGAATCGAAAAACCCACCACCTCTGAGCCGACGGGGATAATAAATCCCCATCGGAGACCATCACAAAGTAAAGTAAAGTAAAGCTGCCTCTTGAAACGGATAAAGAAGCAGCCATCTCTCAATTACGGCTACCCTCAATGGGGTGGCCGCCCTTTCCTGCAGTGAAAGGCTTGGGACCAGAACCCGGCCGCTCCTGGGTACAACCGGCATCCTGGGGCCTGGTACACTCGGAACCCGAGTGGCCGCTGCCGCAGTGCTTACAGGCATGGCAAAAGGCGCATGCTGCTCCCCTGGCGCAGAGCGTGTCCTGGAATCGCCAGCAGACGCCTGTAGGCCGCCGCCAAGAACCCTGTGAGGAACGAGAAACCACCAGGCCCCCGGGGGGCCTGTCCAGGTGCAACCTGATTTTCAGGCCCCAACTGTGCCCACAGCCGCGAATCAACATCGCCGAAAGAAAGAAGAGGGTTACCCACCATCTTTCTGCGAAACGCTGCGTCATAGTTCCGCCATGCCCCTTCCTTATATCTCTCAAAAACTGTTTCGATAGACTCCTGATATTTCAGGATATTCAAAGCTTGGTCGGGAAATTTAGTTATGTAACACGACACATATACCCGAAAGCATTTGCGCCACTCATCATACAAATCGGGCCTTTTAAACTTTTTAGGGCCTGTACCGTCTTCTGCCATTTCTTTCTGGCGGTAGGCCTCGGCTGAAAGCTCAAACATATGCACGTACTTCCCGTCTTGAATCCGCCGAACCATCTTAGATTTAAGATGCTCGTGAAGGCTAAATGTAGGCCACGGATCCGTATCCCCATGCATAGCCGCTTTACGCCTATTTGTCGCCACAGGGCTAGCAATTCCCGTTGGCGCGGGAGGTGTCGGCAAAGGAACACGGGGCTCCATGCGGGATGAACCAGGGGGGAGGGGTAAACCCATGGCCTTCCTCTCCTCAACTAACCATTTAACCATTCTGTACATCCTCTTCTGACCCTTAGCCTCCAACCCCAAGGACCTATCACTTTCGGACCCAGAATTATCAGAGGATGAACTAAAACCCCTATGCCCATAAGTGGATGGTAGTTCCCGGCTATGTTCTTCCCTTTCACCAACACTTGGAGTAGACTGCATCGGCACCAAAGCATACCGTGGTTCCATGATATTCTGGAAAGAAAAATGCGAGAGAGGAGTACCACGGGGAGAGGACGAAGGCCTATCAGCAACAACATCACAAACATCAATCCCCCTTGGACTAAGACTCCTAAGCTCTATGCGACACTCAGGCCTCACACTGCCAGACACACTTCCCATGTGCTCATCCAAAACTGCGTCAGCAAACTGAACCTGCCTAGGCCTTGCTCTGGAGTAAATGAAGCCCCTTGACATAAGCTAGGGGTGGCTATAGGTGCTTTCCTGGCCGAAGCCCTAGTAACAACTCCCGGGGGGGCCATGCTGAGGGCCACGCCCACGGGCGACACGCGCGCACCCTGCGATGTGCTGCGGGTGCTGCGCGATGCGGGAACACGGCGTCTGCTAGGCCGCGAGGTACTTGTGGCCCGCCGTTTGCACCCCCACCTGCCTAATCAAAGTTTGAGGCCCTACTTCCGGAGGTGCTAATGGCGTAGCCCCAGTCAGGCCTGCGGCCTGCTCATGTATGCCAAAATCACCCCCCGCTTACGGCTCATTATCCGCTAATGGCGCACTTGCCTCCTGCACATTTGTACCAAGATTACAACCTGCCTGCGCACTAGAATCTGCTGACATACCCCCGGTCAGGCCTGCGGCCTGCTCATTGACGCCCTCGTGCTGCACCCTGGTGCCCTCAGAGACTGCTAATACAGTGCCCCCACGCGTGCGCTTCAAACTTGTGGCTCGCTGCGACCCCCCCGCAGGCTTCGCCCCCCCCCAAGGAACTCCTCTCTTACCTGAGTACCTCGGAGGTGAAGACGATGCTGCCCGCTTGCTAGTGTGGTCCAGAATGGCCGTTCCAGAAGTGACGTCAGCGTATATGACGTCACCGGAAACGACCAAACCGGAAGTGACATCGCCCGAAACAGCCATGGATGCCCGCGTGGACAACGGACCCGACGCACGTGACTGACGAACCGGAGAGGGGGAACCTGCCGCCGGAAAGCACCGACGCCAGCGATTGGAGGAGCGCAACAGCAGTGGACACCGCCTCACCGGACAGCATGACCGACGATGGAGGTAAGGCCACCACGCTCCCACTAGGCCCAGCAACTGGTACATTAGGGGGGAAAGCATGAGAGGATGGGGGGCTAATTCCGGACCCACCCAGAGCCCCAGCACCACTAATCAGGGGAGGGGGACCCGATGGGGGGACAGGCTGGGCAGGGGGAACCACCCGGACATTAGGGTACAAGGAGGAGGAAACAGGGGCACGACTCACCTGATTAGACGGTGAGGGCGGCACAATATCCTCCTCTGAATCGAAATCACCAATCAACAGCTCATCTAACTCTTCCATTGTTTACAGGCACTCCGGCTGAACACTTCCTGCTGCAGCAGATCAAACTGGTTACAGACAGAATGACGGACCCTGCAAGCTGTGAAGACGAGCTGGAAAGAGGGGTTGGGGCCTGTAACCTGACTTCTTAAAGGTAAGCTAAACCCCACCCTCACTAATGCAACATTGTTGCCACTTCACAGCAGCACACTCCTAAGGGCCTTAATCCTTATGTTTGTTCCGGGCTATGCTGCCCTCCACTGTCTGTGTGTATGAGCATGTGTGTGTGACTGTGTGTATGAGCATGTGTGTGTGTGACTGTGTATGAGCATGTGTGTGTGTGACTGTGTGTATGAGCATGTGTGTGACTATGTGTATGAGTGTGTGTGTGTGTGTGTGTGACTGTGTGTATGAGTGTGTGTGTATGAGTGTGTGTGACTGTGTGTATAAGTGTGTGTGTGACTGTGTGTATAAGTGTGTGTATGAGCTTGTGTGTGACTGTGTGTATGAGCATGTGTGTGTGACTGTGTGTATGAGCATGTGTGTGTGTGACTGTGTATGAGTGTGTGTGTGTGTGACTGTGTGTATGAACATGTGTGTGACTATGTGTAAGAGTGTGTGTGTGTGACTGTGTGTGTGTGTGTGTGTGTGTGTGACTGTGTGTATGAGTGTGTGTGTGTATGAGTGTGTGTGACTGTGTGTATGAGTGTGTGTGTGTGTGTGTGTGACTGTGTGTATGAGTGTGTGTGTGTGTGACTGTGTGTATGAGCATGTGTGTGTGTGACTGTGTGTATGAGTGTGTGTGTGTGACTGTGTGTATGAGTGTGTGTGATTGTGTGTATGAGCGTGTGTATGAGTGCGTGTGTGTGTGACTGTGTGTATGAGTGTGTGTATGAGCGTGTGTGTGACTGTGTGTATGAGCATGTGTGTGTGTGTGTGTGTGACTGTGTATGAGCGTGTGTGTGACTGTGTGTATGAGCATGTGTGTGTGTGACTGTGTATGAGTGTGTGTGTGACTGTGTGTATGAGCATGTGTGTGACTGTGTGTATGACTGTGTGTGTGTGACTGTGAGGCCTATTTATCAAGCCATCAACCGCAAATACGCTGGAATTCCGCAGCGTAATTGTGGCGAGCTTGATTCGCCTTATTTATCAAAGCCTACAGACCGGCAAAAGCAGAATTTTGTGACGTAACATACGATCCGCCAGTCTCAGTCCGACACAGATCGATGCTTACTTCACTACAGGTGTTCTGAATGCAAATTCGGCACTATCTGACTACGTTTGGAAGTTAACAAAAATCTACCAGGTACGCTCGCCACTATTCTGGCCCAGCGTACCTGGTTTTCAATCCGCCGCCCTGGAGGCGGCGGATGCCATAGGAATCAATGGGAGTCTGTGTTGTGGTATAACCCTGATATTGAGGGTTAATACCAGATGAAAGATGCCCTCAATACGGGATCAGCAACACACAAACCCAGTTAATTCCCCCCAAACACAAGACCAAGCTCCGTCTTGAGGGTAAAACAGAATCTACTTTATTGAGGGCTATATGCCCGGTATTTATGCAGGTCTCCCACCTGGTTGACACTCTCCTAGGAGACCAGATGGGGGATTGGAAGAGTATAGTACATTAGATAGAGGGAAGACGCCCTTTTACAGGATACAATAGAATTACATTACGTAACCAAATAAGCAATCAAACACAAGAAAACAACGGATTCCTTCTTGGCACCTAGCAGTCTGGAGGTGATTAAACAATGTGAACGCTTATCACCTAAACCTAATTACAGTAAACAATAGCTGATGCCAGGAAACCTGTCTCTGTCTCAGACAATACAGTTCCTCAAAACTCCTCCAGTACTGTTGGATTTGCACCCTGTACCTATAATGGGCACAGGGTGACTTAACATAATGCCTGAATCCATAATCCGTAGGGAGGTTGACAGAGGGGTCTGTCACAGTCTGAAAGCAGCGAAAGCTCATGTTCGCTGCTGCCCGATATCCCATTGATTTCTATGGTATAATAAAAGTAACGTTTACACCTAACACCCTAACATAACCCCGAGTCTAAACACCCCTAATCTGCCGCCCCTACACCGTCGCCACCTACATTATAATTATTAACCTCTAATCTGCCGCTCCAGACACCGCCACAACCTACATAAAGTTATTAACCCCTATCCCACCGCTCCCGGAGCCCACCGCAACTAAATAAAGTTATTAACCCCTAAACCTAAAAACCCGCTAACTTTATATTAAATATTAACTCATCCCTATCTTATAATTAATTTAAACTTACCTTTAGAATTAAATTTAACTATATTAAACTAATAATTAACCTACCCTAACTATTATAATAAAATTACATTAAACTATATTAAACTATTAATTAACCTACCCTAACTATTATACTAAATTACATTAAACTATATTAAACTATTAATTAACCTACCCTAACTATTATACTAAATTACATTAAACTATATTAAATTAATAATTAATCTAACCTAACTATTATAATAAAATTACATTAAACTATATTAAATTAAAAATTAATCTAACCTAACTTATAATAAAATTACATTAAACTATATTAAATTAAAAATGAATCTAACCTAACTTATAATAAAATTACATTAAACTATATTAAATTAAAAATGAATCTAACCTAACTTATAATAAAATTACATTAAACTATATTAAATTAATAATTAATCTAACCTAACTTTTATAATAAAATTACATTAAACTACAAATTAAATTAACTATATTATATATTTAGAAACCTAACCCTACTCAAATAATTTAAATCTACACTAAAAAATTACTAAGTTACAAAAAACTAACAACTAAATTACAAAAAATAACAAACACTAACGGCTAGACTATAAGTTTTTCGTTTTGAGCTGTGCGGTGCTAACGAGCAGTTTATGCTCACCACTCACTTACAGACAGCGCTGGTGTTACGGGTTTTTGCAAACCCGGCGTTAACCGCAAAAAAGTGAGCGTAGAGCAAAATTTTGTTCCACATCTCACTTCAATTCCAGCGCTGCTTACGTTAGCAGTGAGCTGGTAAAACATGCTCGCGCATGATTTCCCCATAGGAATCAATGGGGGAGAGCCGGCTGAAAAAAACCCTAACACCTGCAAAAAAGCAGCGTTTAACTCCTAACGCAGCCCCATTGTTTCCTATTGGGAAATAAATGTTATGTCTAAACCTAACACCCTAACATGAACCCCGAGTCTAAACACCCCTAATCTTACACTTATTAACCCCTAATCTGCTGCCCCGACACCTACATTTTATTATTAACCCCTAATCTGCCGCTCCGGACACTGCCGCCACCTACATTATATGTATGAACCCCTAATCTGCTGCCCAAACATCGCCGACACCTACATTATATTTATTAACCCCTAATCTGCTGCCCCCAATGTCTCCGCAACCTAACTACATTTATTAAAGCCTAATCTGCTGCCCCCAACATCGCCACCACTATATTAAATGTATTAACCCCTAATCTGCTGCCCCCAACATCGCTGACACCTACATTATATTTATTAACCCCTAATCTGCTGCCCCCAATGTCTCCGCAACCTAACTACATTTATTAAAGCCTAATCTGCTGCCCCCAACGTCGCCACCACTATATTAAATTTATTAACCCCTAATCTGCTGCCCCCAACATCGCCGACACCTACATTATAGTTATTAACCCCTAATCTGCCCCCCCAATGTTGCCGCAACTATATTAAATTTATTAACCCCTAATCTGCTGCCCCCAACATCGCTGACACCTACATTATATTTATTAACCCCTAATCTGCTGCCCCAAATGTCTCTGCAACCTAACTACATTTATTAACCCCTAATCTGCTGCCCCAACGTCGCCACCACTATAATAAAGTTATTAACCCCTAAACCTAAGTCTAACCCTAACCCCCCTAACTTAAATATAATTTAAATAAATCTAAATAAAATTACTACAATTAACTAAATAATTCCTATTTAAAACTAAATACTTACTGTTACTGCACCCCCAAGCATAAAAGGGTTAAACCGCCGTTTAGTAGATCTTCCCTTTCAGAGGCACAGCATACAGTAAATTTCCCCTCTCCCTCCCCCCAAGCATGAGTCAAAGCTCCATGGTGAGGGTCAAACAGATATCAGCAAGAGCTGTGGGTTTATTGTTCTTATATACACATTTTTACACATTAGTACCACCCACAGGGTTTTGTAAAACAACCAATATACACATACAATACTCTCAGACACTCCCACACAAAATCCTCCCCTCTGCCTGATGCAATTACCTTACACAATGGTTGATACAATTACCTTACACAATGGTTGATGTTGTTAACTTACACCATGGTTGATAAAATTACCTTACACAATGGTTGATACAATTACCTTACACAATGGTTGATACAATTACCTTACACAATGGTTGATGTCGTTAACTTACACCATGGTTGATACAATTACCTTACACAATGGTTGATGCAGTTACCTTACACAATGGTTGATGCAGTTACCTTACACAATGGTTGATACAATTACCTTACACAATGGTTTATACAATTACCTTACACAATGGTTGATACAATTACCTTAAACCAGTTCCACAGAGTCTTCTATCCTGGAGATAATTGGGAAGTAATACAATTATCTCCAAGGACAGAGGCAAAACTCCATTGAACACATGGTAGCAAAAGACAATAAAATACATAAAAATATATAAGTGTGCAGCTATTGCATAAAACAGGTACATTCAACAAATCCCCAGATAGTCTAGATCTGAGCGCACATTATTACTGAATGGCGCTCAGGTCACACACATACAGTTCAATTGCCATGGAGCCAAAGTCTTTCACATAGTCTTTCATTATACGAATGGGCTCCATGGCATAACTATCTGGGGTATTACTGTTCAAATAGGGCAAGCACCGAACGACCCAGCCTTCGTTTCCCTGCAGGGGAAAATCAAGCGTTTCAACAGGGGGCCATAGTCTAAAGGCAGCAGACGGACAACCAGGCTCCTCCAATGCACAGTGGTGAGATTGGTCTCGTCACACTTACCTATAAAATAAACCCTAAGATAGCTACAATATAACTAATAGTTACATTGTAGCTAGCTTAGGGTTTATTTTTATCTTACAGGAAACTTTGTATTTATTTTAACTAGGTACAATAGTTATTAAATAGTTATTAACTATGTAATAACTACCTAGTTGTCAGTATATTTATGAAAATCTTAGTACTGCTCTCCAAATAATATATCAGCTTATGGCAGGGTTATAACACAATACAAATAATAATTATCCTTAAAAATAGAAACCCTTAACCAACATGCATCTACTAGAAACCATACAATTAATATAAATATCTGAATTCTTTTATTTAGTTAATATCCATGAACACTTTGAAATATATTTGTAATAAAAGGAATATGAAATAAATGATAGAGTTAAAAGCAACTATTAAGATAAGCTATCCTTCTTACAAAACCCAGAAAAATATACCTTTACAAATCAGCCTTATTTCAGAGCTGCATTTAAAATATTACAATGAGACTAAAATCTTTCGCTTTTAACATCCAAACGATACAATCCTAAACAGTGCTCTTAAACAATAGGATAATATATATATTATGCTATTTAACTGAAATTTATCCTAATACAATATTAATTTAAAACGTCAGAACTTGCACAGATAAATTACTTAGTCTACCAGATACAAATTTAAACAATACATAGGCTTATGAAATACTAGCTTGAAATATAAACTATTTCCTTAAATCTGCTTATTATAATTTAACTGTATTGACTATGCATATAACTTATCTTATCAATAACTTTGTATACTTTACCAAATAAAGAGCAGTTGATATCCAATATTCCTTAATAGGAATTATTTTACCTCAGATCACCAATAAGTGTATATCGCAATCAATGAGAAAGTGGTAGATCAGCTTTGCCAAAGTAAAATGGTCTTTTTCGCGCCAACAGGAACCAGTTACAAGTTTAGCTTAGCAGAATCTCTTCCTCTCTCTATTGCATTCACTTTTTTATCAGTTTTCCATCATGGGTAAATTATGGGTGGCCCTCCTGGTCCCTTCTGATTGGATATTTGGAATAGTAAACATTGTTGTTATGGAAACGCATCCTTTAAACAGTTAAATCTCTTAACTGCTATACTGGTTTTGACCCTTCGGTGGCAGCGTTGCAACACAAACAAATACAGCAATACCATTCTAAAACATTTTTGACAAGTTAATTATTCTCATAACATGGATATTTAATCAGATCACACTCTTTGCATTAATCATATATAACCCCAATTATAGATGGTTAATATTAGGTTATTTTTTCTGAGTATTCTGATACCAAATATGTTATATTATTAACATTTTATTATATTAAGGCAATTTAATACTGCTAATTATTAGCTTAAAATGCATTATAATTTTATCAGTATCCTGGCATTTCTATATAAATAACAGCCTATTTTTATATTTCCAATAGTTCTGTCTGCATTGTGTTCTAACAGGAATATGCCATATTTCATGTTTCTAATGGATCTTGGAAGCATGAATCCTTTCTATGCAAATACATATTCACTTCCATGCATTATCTTGTATTTATCATCATCTTAGCTCCATCTGAAAAATAGGAAAGCATGTTATATATACATGTAATTCAAATATGGTATTATTAAAATTGTTATTTAATCTATAATAATTCTGAATTTATTTCCTATATAAATGTTCCATGCAGCAATTATTTATTTAATATAAAATGTACTATTTCAACATATATATACATATATGGGCTATTTGAATTATTCCAAACACACATGAAACTAGTATTGTTCCCTTTGCAAAAAAAAATGTATTTATTTTTATCTGTGTTATACAGGGGTTGTAAATGTTAATTCTTCAACCCACACTGCTTTCTCTGTGTTATCCTAAGGTCTTCACTGCTCTTTCTTCTAACTCAGTTCCCAGACTCTTTGTCTTTTACTCACCACATGGGGTCCCCTGCACCTAAGTGTAATGCTGAAATTCTCACAAGATTTGTCACCTGAGTTAGATTCTTAGGTACATTGGGAAGGGTAAATAGATTTTATCTCACATTCCCAAGCAATCACACATATGGTTTCTGAAACTGTGGTTACATTTTAATTAAACCAAATGCTTTAGTGTCAAGCCTTTGGAGACATCCTGTCTGCATACTAAATGGGGGGAGAGCTGAACATGAGTGAAGTCAGTTTGTCTGAAAGGAATAAATCCCTTTCTCCTGATCAGTCAGGTATTTGATTAAACATATATATTTATTAACCTTAAAAAATATATATTTGTTAACCTTACATATACCTTGACATAGTTAAAATAAAGACAAATTTACCTGTAAAATAAAACCTAACCTAAGTTACAATTACACCTAACACTACACTACAATTAAATTAATTTCCTAAATTAAATAAAATTAATTACAATTAAGTACAAAAACAAACACTAAATTACAGAAAATAATAAACAAATTACAAGATTTTTAAACTAATTACATCTAATCTAATCCCCCTAACAAAATAAAAAAAGCGCCCCAAAATAAAAAAAACCCAACCCTAAATTACAATTAGCCCTTAAAAGGGCCTTTTGCGGGGCATTGCCCAAAGTAATCAGCTCTTTTACCTGAAAAAAAATTACAATTCCCCCCCAACATTAAAACCCACCACCCACACAACCAACCCTACTCTAAAACCCACCCAATCCCCCTTAAAAAAACTTACACTAACCCCCTGAAGATCACCGGGCTGAAGTCCTCAACGAAGCCAGGAGAAGTCTTCATCAAAGCCGGGCGAAGTGGTCCTCCAGACGGGCAGAAGTCTTCATCCAGACGGTATCTTCTATCTTCATCCATCCGGCACGGAGCGGGTCCATCTTCAAGACATCCGACGTGGAGCATCCTCTTCTTCCGATGGCTAAACACAGAATAAAGGTTCCTTTAAATGACGTCATACAAGATGGCGTCCCTTCAATTCTGATTGGCTGATAGAATTCTATCAGCCAATCGGAATTAAGGTAGAAAAAATCCTATTGGCTGATGCAATCAGCCAATAGGATTGAACTGGCATTCTATTGGCTGATTGGAACAGCCAATAGAATGCCAGCTCAATCCTATTGGCTGATTGAATCAGCCGATAGGATTGAACTTCAATCCTATTGGCTGATTGCATCAGCCAATAGGATTTTTTCTACCTTAATTGAAGGAATTGAAGGGACGCCATCTTGGATGACATCATTTAAAGGAACCTTCATTCTGTGTTTAGCCATCGGAAGAAGAGGATGCTCCGCGTCGGATGTCTTGAAGATGGACCCGCTCTGCGCCGGATGGATGAAGATAGAAAATGCTGTCTGGATGAAGACTTCTGCCCATCTGGAGGACTTCTTCTGCCCGGCTTGGATGAAGACTTCTCCCGGCTTCGTTGAGGACTTCGGCCCGTTTGGGTGAAGACGTCTCCCGGTAAGGTGATCTTCAGGGGGTTAGTGTTAGTTTTTTTTAAGGGGGGATTGGTGGGTTTTAGAGTAGGGTTGGTTGTGTGGGTGGTGGGTTTTAATGTTGGGGGGGATTGTAATTTTTTTTCAGGTAAAAGAGCTGGTTACTTTGGGGCAATGCCCCGCAAAAGGCCCTTTTAAGGGCTATTTGTAATTTAGGGTAGGGTAGGGGTTTTTTTTATTTTGGGGGGGGCATTTTATTTTGTTAGGGGGGTTAGATTAGGTGTAATTAGTTTAAAAATCTTGTAATTTGTTTATTATTTTCTGTAATTTAGTGTTTGTTTGTTTTTTTAAGTTAGATAATTTTATTTAATTGTAATTAAGTGTATTTAATTTAGGTAATTAACTTAAT
Source organism: Bombina bombina (assembly GCF_027579735.1). NCBI lineage: Eukaryota > Metazoa > Chordata > Amphibia > Anura > Bombinatoridae > Bombina > Bombina bombina. The sequence continues at coordinate 281,942,591 of NC_069507.1, read as the reverse complement.
TGTAGTGTAGTGTTAGATGTAATTGTAACTTAGGTTAGGTTTCATTTTACAGGTAAATTTGTCTTTATTTTAACTAGGTAGTTATTAAATAGTTAATAACTATTTAATAACTATTGTACCTAGTTAAATAAATACAAAGTTGCCTGTAAAATAAAAATAAACCCTAAGCTAGCTACAATGTAACTATTAGTTATATTGTAGCTAGCTTAGGGTTTATTTTATAGGTAAGTATTTAGTTTTAAATAGGAATTATTTAGTTAATTGTAGTAATTTTATTTAGATTTATTTAAATTATATTTAAGTTAGGGGGGTTAGGGTTAGACTTAGGTTTAGGGGTTAATAACTTTATTATAGTGGCGGCGACGTTGGGGGCGGCAGATTAGAGTTTAATAAATGTAGGTAGGTGTTGGCGATGTTAGGGCCGGCAGATTAGGGGTTAATAATATATTAAATAGTGTTTGCGATGCGGGAGTGCGGTGGTTTAGGGGTTAATATATTTATTATAGTGGCGGCGATGTCCGGTTCAGCAGATTAGGGGTTACAAAATTTATTTTAGTGTTTGCGATGTGGGAGGGCCTCGGTTTAGGGGTTAATAGGTAGTTTATGGGTGTTAGTGTACTTTTTAGCACTTTAGTTAAGAGTTTTATGCTACAGCGTTGTAGTGTAAAACTCTTAACTACTGACTTTTAAATGCAGTACCAGGCTTGACAGGAGAGGGTCTACCGCTCACTTTTGGTCAGACTCGTAATACTGGCGCTATGCAAATCCCATTGAAAATATAGGATACGCAATTGACGTAAGTGGATTTGCGCGGTATTTCAGAGTCTGGCCAAAAAAGTGAGCGGTACACCAGTACCTTCAAGACTCGTAATACCAGCGGGCGTTTAAAAGCAGCGTTGGGACCAGCCAACGCTGCTTTTTAAGCCTAACGCAAGACTCGTAATCTAGGTGTAAGTTACAAAAAAAAATAAACACTAAGTTACAAAAAAGAAAAAAGAAATTATCAAAACTTTAAACTAATTACACCTAATCTAATAGCCCTATGAAAATAAAAAAGCCCCCCAAAAATAAAAAAACCCTAACCTACAATAAACTACCAATTGCCCTTAAAAGGGCCTTTTGTGGGGAATTGCCCCAAAGAAATCAGCTCTTTTACCTGTAAAATAAAAATACAAACCCCCCCCAACAGTAAAACCCACCACCCACACAACCAACCCCCCAAATAAAAGCCTAAATAAAAAAACATAAGCTTCCCATTGCCCTGAAAAGGGCATTTGCATGGGCATTGCCCTTAAAAGGGCATTTAGCTCTATTGAACCCAAACCCTAATCTAAAAATAAAACCCACTCAATAAACCCTTAAAAAATTCAAACACTAACCCCAGAAGATCGACTTACAGTTTTGAAGATCCGACATCCATCCTCCAAGAAGTCGGCAGAAGTCTTCATCCAAGCGGCCGAAGTCTTCATCCAAGCCCGCAGAAGTCTTCACCCAGACGGCATCTTCTATCTTCATCAATCCGGCGCGGAGTGGCTCCATCTTCAAAACATGCGACGCGGAGCATCCTCTTCCATCGACGTCTTCTTCGGAATGAATGTTCCTTTAAATGACGTCATCCAAGATGGCGTCCCTTAGATTCCGATTGGCTGAAATAATTCTATCAGCCAATCGGAATTAAGGTTGAAAAAAATCCTATTGGCTGTTGCAATCAGCCAATAGGATTGAGCTTTCATCCTATTGGCTGATCCAATCAGCCAATAGAATGTGAGCTCAATCCTATTGGCTGATTGGATCAGCCAATAGGATGAAAGCTCAATCCTATTGGCTGATTGCAACAGCCAAAAGGATTTTTTTAACCTTAATTCAGATTGGCTGATAGAATTCTATCAGCCAATCAGAATCTAAGGGACGCCATCTTGGATGACATAATTTAAAGGAACATTCATTCCGAAGAAGACGTCGATGGAAGAGGATGCTCCGCGTCGGATGTCTGGAAGATGAAGCCGCTCCGCACCGGATGGATGAAGATAGAAGATGCCGTCTGGGTGAAGACTTCTGCGGGCTTGCATGAAGACTTCGGCCTCTTGGAAGAGGACTTCTGCCGGCTTCGTTGAGGATGGATGTCGGATCATCAAAACTATAAGTCGATCTTCAGGGGTTAGTGTTAGGATTTTTTAAGGGTTTATTGGGTGGGTTTTATTTTTAGATTAGGGTTTGGGTGCAATAGAGCTAAATGCCCTTTTAAGGGCAATGCCCATCCAAATGCCCTTTTCAGGGCAATGGGGAGCTTAGGTTTTTTAGTTAGGCTTTTATTTGGGGGGTTTGTTGTGTGGGTGGTGGGTTTTACTGTTGGGGGGGTTGTTTGTATTTTTTATTTACAGGTAAAAGAGCTGATTTATTTGGGGCAATGCCCCGCAAAAGGCCCTTTAAAGGGCTATTTTTAGTTTATTGTAGGTTAGGGGGGTTTTATTTGGGGGGGGGGCTTTTTTATTTTCATAGGGCCCTTAGATTAGGTGTAATTAGTTTAAATCTTTGATTTTTTTTTAATTTTTTGTAACTTAGTGTTTATTTTTTTTTTGTAACTAGCAGCTAGATTTAGAGTTTTGCGTTAGAAGGGGTGCGTTAGCTACGCGTGTTTTTTTCCCCCGCACCTTTTAAACAACGCTGGTATTTAGAGTTCTCTGAAGGGCTGCGTTAGGCTCCAAAAGGGAGCGTAGAGCATAAATTACCGCCACTTCAACTCTAAATACCAGCGTTGCTTACGGACACGGCCAGCTTCAAAAACGGGCTTGTGCACAATTCCCCCATAGGAAACAATGGGGCAGTTTGAGCTGAAAAAAACCTAACACCTGCAAAAAGCAGCGTTCAGCTCCTAACGCAGCCCCATTGTTTCCTATGGGGAAACACTTCCTAAGTCTGCACCTAACACCCTAACATGTACCCCGAGTCTAAACACCCCTAACCTTACACTTATTAACCCCTAATCTGCCGCCCCCGCTATCCCCCTGCATTTTATTATTAACCCCTAATCTGCCACTCCGTACACCGCCGCAACCTACATTATACCTATGTACCCCTAATCTATTGCCCCTAACATTGCCGACCCCTATATTATAATTATTAACCCCTAATCTGCCCCCCCAACGTCGCCGCTACCTAACTACACTTATTAACCCCTAATATGCCGACCGGACCTCGCCGCCACTACAATAAATGTATTAACCCCTAAAACACCTCACTCCCGCCTCAAAAAACCCTATAATAAATAGTATTAACCCCTAATCTGCCGACCGGACCTCGCCGCTACTCTAATAAATGTATTAACCCCTAAAGCTAAGTCTAACCCTAACACTAACACCCCCCTAAATTAAATTTAATTTAAATCTAACAAAATAAAATAAATCTTATTAAATAAATTAATCCTATTTAAAACGAAATACTTACCTGTAAAATAAACCCTAATATAGCTACAATATAACAAATAATTATATTGTAGCTATTTTAGGATTTATATTTATTTTACAGGCAACTTTGTATTTATTTTAACTAGGTACAATAGATATTAAATAGTTAATTACTATTTAATAGCTACCTAGTTAAAATAAGTACAAAATTACCTGTAAAATAAATCCTAACCTAAGTTACAATTAAACCTAACACTACACTATCAATAAATTAATTAACTAAACTATCTACAATTATCTACAATTAAATCAACTAAACTAAATTACAAAAAAACAAAACTCTAATTTACAAAAAATAAAAAAAGATTACAAGAATTTTAAACTAATTACACCTACTCTAAGCCCCCTAAAAAAATAACAAAGCCCCCCAAAATAAAAAAAATGCCCTACCCTATTCTAAAATAAAAAGTTAACAGCTCTTTTACCTTACCAGCCCTTAAAAGGGCCTTTTGCGGGGCATGCCCCAAAGAATTCAGCTTTTTTGCCTGTAAAAAAAACATACAATACCTGTGGCAAACCTAGCCACTTCTGGACTATAATGTAAGAAAGGTTGTCTATATGCTGTATTGTGTGCTATGTAGATGTGACAGACCCTTCTGTCAGGACTGAAGGAGTTAACTGTGTTTAGCTTTAAGAAGCTAATTTTCTAAATACAAGTTGCTGGCTCCAGCCATAATTTAGTTAGTGATGAGAATTCCATTGTTTGATCACCTTCAGAGAGAAAACGCCTAAGTGATAAGAAGAGCCAAGAGTGTCTTGTGTTTAAAGTATTTAAGTAATGTAATTCTATTGTTTCATAAAAGGGCGTCTTCCCCTTTTATCTAATGTACAATATTCTTTCAACCCCCCCCATCTGGGGGGGGGTCAGACCTGCATAAATACTAGGCATAGCCTTTTAATAAATGACATTCTGTTTTAAACCTGAAAACTGGCTGGGTTGTGAATTGCTGATTCCCTATGCAGGACATGGTTCCCTGGTGTTAACCCTTGGTATCCTGTTGGTACCGTTACAATTGGTGGCAGCGGTGGGATGAACCTTATCGCCCAGAAGAGCAACTACACAAGCCAGTAACCTCAGGAAGAGGGGGATTACTACAATACTGACTAAGATGGAAGGAGTACCAGGGACCGAAGTGAATGGAGATGGATTATTCTAAGCTAAAGAGACAAACGTTAAAGGAACTGCTAGAAGCCAGGGGAAAGATAGGCAGCAGCAAACCCAAGGCTATATTAATTGCCGAGCTGATGGAGGGAGACAGAGCTCGCAGCGCTAAGCCTCCATCAGCCATGGAGGAGACCCTATACCAGAGGGAAATGAGGACCAGGCTGGAATTTTTACCCCAACCTGTACCAAGGGATATGCTATCCGTGGTAATGGCAGATGTGCAGGAGTACGTGATGGCACACAGTCCGCGGAATGCATCCTCCCGAGCAGAATCCATTTTGGACGCACTCAGCAACCCAGTAAGACCCAAAATCCCATACCATGCATTTAAAATGTTTTGTGAGGAGAAGGATGAGATCGATGGGTATTTACAGGATTTTGAGAGACTGTGTGAGTTACATGATTTGAAGCAGTCCGTATGGGTGCCGGTGCTAGCAGGCAAGCTAGCCGGTAGAGCAGCGGAAGCGTATCGCGCTGTACCCAGGGAGGACAGCAAGGATTACGCTAAAGTGAAGAGAGCGATCTTGGAAAGATATGCCATTACCTCAGAGGCATACCGGCACAAGTTTAGAGGCCTGCGCAAGCCAGAAAGAGATTCACATGCAGAGTGGGCCCACAAGCTGGATCAAGCATCTCAAGGGTGGATACAGGCCAGCCAAGCTACCACCATGGAAGAATTGCGACAACTGATGCTCTTGGAGCAATTCTTTAACGGCTTGTCCCCAGAAGCCCAAGAATGGGTGAGAGATCGAAAACCTCTCACCTTAACCGAAGCAGCCAGATTAGCAGACCAGCATTTTGATTCCAGGAGGCACCATGGACTACAACCGAACAACCCCACAGCGGCACCTTTTCGCCCAGCCCCAGGGAATCCACCACCCCCTTCACGATACAACGGACGGGCGAATATACAATGCCACACCTGCAAGCAGTGGGGACATATGGCACGTGAGTGCACCCAAAATCGGAGCAGACAAGCTTGGAACCAGGTCAGACAGAACCTGGCCCCAAGGGCGGCTGCTCACCATTACCAAACGGAGCCAGCCGCTCATGAGGTGTTGAGCACCCAAGCCGAGAAACCCCTGGGAATACTGCATGAGGTGATGTCGGTCCGGGCCACCGATAACCGGCAACATCACCGCCAGCTGGTGACTGTAGAGGGGAAGGAGGTCAAGGGACTTCGGGATTCGGGAGCTACTTTAACCCTGATAGCTCCCCATTTGGTGCCGGATACAGCACACACTGGCGGCTCTGTGTCAGTACGAGGGGCAGGGGGAGCGGTATACCGATTGCCCACTGCTAGAGTGGAGTACAGACCCCCAGTCACCCCAGCAGCTGCCAGTTATCAGCCCCCGGCGCACCGCTATACCACACGGTCTCCGGCCACGAACTACCCTCAGAGTGCCCGGTTCAATTCGCGGGGCTACTCACAACCTATTCGGTGCTTTGGATGTAAGCAACTAGGGCACAAAAGACCAGAGTGTCCCCTAAACGCAGCGAATCAAGCACAGTCCTGGAGAAGACCCGCCGGCGGAATCCCACATAATCCTGAATGCTGGGGCAGCCTACATGAAGCAGACCCCGTGCAAGCTGCCCACCGGAATAACCGGCAACGGGTTAAAGTGAATGGGAAGGAGGTCAGTGGTCTACGGGATACTGGTGCTACCATGACCTTGCTTCAAGAGAACTTGGTGTCTGAGAAACAGCACACTGGAGACACTGTGGCTGTGAGGGTAGCAGGGGGCACTGTGTTCCGCCTACCTGTTGCCAGGGTACATTTGGATTGGGGAGTGGGCGCTAGACCTGTGAATGTGGGGGTCAAGAAGGACTTACCTGCTGATGTTCTCCTTGGAAATGACTTGGCCCCCCTTGTTTCTGCCTACGCTCCTATGGGTCCCACTGATGTTAACCCTGTGACTACCCGTGCCCAGATCCGTGCAGCAGAGACTGACCCACCTGCTGCTAAGCCCCAGGACGCGGAGCTCAGTAAATCTCTATCCGCTATTGATATGTGGAGGTCCCGTTACAATGCGCTGATGAAGGAGAAGAGGAGCGCAGAGGAAAAAGCACGTTTAGAACGTGAATCTCTGCTAGACAAGCTGCACCGACAGACTGCAGAAAACACCAGCTTGAGAGTGGGACATGAAACATTAAAGACAAACTTAGCGACACTTGAGGAGAAGCTGACGCTGGCTCATAGTGAGGTGCAGCAACTCAAGGGCACCCTATGTCAGTATGAAGGGATTGTGGATACCTATAAAGAGCAGGTACAGAAAACTCGTAAGGAAGCTGATGGGATTTTGAAGGACTGTTTAGCCCTAGTCTGGGCACTGAGGAAGTTGAACCCTTGTTTGTATGGACAGGAATTCTCTCTCATAACGGGAATACAGATGGATTGTCCTGGCAAACTGACATGCCTACCACCTCCTAGTCCGGTCATCCCCAGGGTCAAGGGTCAAGCTGGGTCTGCCGGAGTGTTCCACAAGGGGGGAGCTATGTGACAGACCCTTCTGTCAGGACTGAAGGAGTTAACTGTGTTTAGCTTTAAGAAACTATTTTCTAAACACAAGTTGCTGGCTCCAACCATAATTTAGTTAGTGATAAGAATTCCATTGTTTGATCACCCTCAGAGAGAAAACGCCTAAGTGATAAGAAGAGCCAAGAGTGTCTTGTGGTTGAAGTGTTTAAGTAATATAATTCTATTGTATCATGTAAAAGGGCGCTTTTCCCTCCATGTAATGTACAACAGTCTTTCAACCCCCATCTGGGGGGGGGGTCAGACCTGCATAAATACTAGGCATAGCCTTTAATAAATGTCATTCTGTTTTAAACCTGAAAACTGGCTGGGTTGTGAATTGCTGATTCCCTATGCAGGACATTGTTCCCTGGTGTTAACCCTTGGTATCCTGTTGGTACCGTTACAGTCGCTAAGTTTGTCTTTAAGGTTTCATGTTCCGCTCTCAAGCTGGTGTTTTCTGCAGTCTGTCGGTGCAGCTTGTCTAGCAGAGATTCACGTTCTAAACGTGCTTTTTCCTCTGCGCTCATCTTCTCCTTCATCAGCGCATTGTAACGGGACTTCCACGTATCAATAGCGGATAGAGATTTACTGAGCTCAGCATCCTGGGGCTTAGCAGCAGGGGGGTCAGTCTCTGCTGCACGGATCTGAGCACGGGTAGTCACAGGGTTAACATCAGCGGGACCCATGGGAGCATAGGCAGAAACAAGGGGGGCCACGTCATTTCCAAGAAGAACATCAGAAGGTAAGTCCTTCTTGACCCCCACATTCACAGGTCTAGCGCCCACTCCCCAATCCAAATGTACCCTGGCAACAGGTAGGCGGAACACAGCGCCCCCTGCTACCCTCACAGCCACAGTGTCTCCAGTGTGCTGTTTCTCAGACACCAAGTTCTTTTGAAGCAAGGTCATGGTAGCACCAGTATCCCGTAGACCACTGACCTCCTTCCCATTCACTTTAACCAGTTGCCGGTTATTCCGGTGGGCAGCTTGCACAAGGTCTGCCTCATGTAGGATGCCCCAGCATTCTTGCGCCTCTACGTTGCGGGCCGCAGGCTGAGGATTACGTGGGATTCCGCCGGCAGGTCTTCTCCAGGACTGTGCTTGGTTCGCTGCGTTTAGGGGACACTCTGGTCTTTTGTGCCCTAGTTGCTTACATCCAAAGCACCGAATAGGTTGTGAGTAGCCCCGCGAATTGAACCGGGCTCTCTGAGGGTAGTTCGTGGCCGGAGGCTGTGTGGTATAGCGGTGCGCCAGGGATGGGTAACTGGCAGCTGCTGGGGTGACTGGGGGTCTGTACTCCACTCTAGCAGAGGGCTTAGTGGTAGCAGTGTCCAGTTTGCGGGCATCCGTATACTCATCTGCCAGGCGAGCAGCTTCATGCAGGGTGGAGGGTTTAGGTCCCGAACCCACTCTCTAACTCCTGCTGATAACTTGTCAAAGCAATGTTCCAATAGGAATAGCTGCAGCACCTCTTCCCCAGATACGGCTTGGCACCCCGCTATCCAGTGAGCTGCTGTGCGGTGCACCTTACATGCCCACTCAACGTAGGAATCACCAGCTAATTTAATAGTGTCTCTGAACCGCCTCCGGTATGCCTCCGGTGTAACCGCATACCTGGAGAGCAGAGCCTCTTTCACAGTATTATAATCCCCGACTTCCTCATCTGGAATGGCCCGAAAAGCCTCACTGGCCCGGCCGGATAATTTTCCAGATAATATCGTGACCCAGTCCTCTGCGGGTACCTTGTGTAGTGCACATTGCCTCTCAAAATCCGCAAGGTACCCATCAATCTCTCCTTCTGTTTCCAGGAAGTTTTTAAAAGCTGCAAAATTTACTTTTCTCTTTTCCACTGGGGTTGCTGTGACTTGGGCTGCTGCAGCGCTGCTTTGGCGAAGTAGGTTGGCCTCCACAGCTGCTATGACCCGGTCGATAATTTCCGCAGATGGGTTGGGGCCATAATGTGCCAGTCTTATTTTAACCGCCCGATCAAAGCTTGCTTCTTCAGGGGTTCTGTCTGCTATGCTGGGCCAATGGTTCCTTCTGTCCCTGGTACTCTTTCCATCTTAGTCAGTATTGTAATAATCCCCCTCTTCCTGAGGTTACTGGCTTGTGTAGTTGCTCTTCTGGGCGATAAGGTTAATTCCGTCGCTTGCCACCAATTGTTACGGTACCAACAAGATACCAAGGGTTAATACCAGATGAACAATATCCTGCATAGGGAATCAGCAATTCACAACACAGCCAGTTTTCAGGTTTTAAAACAGTATGTCATTTATTAAAGGCTAGATGCCTAGTATTTATACAGGTTTGACCCCAGGTGGGGGGGGTTGAAAGACTGTTGTACATTACATGGAGGGAACACGCCCTTTGACATGATACAATAGAATACATTACTTTACTTAGGCAGATAACAAGTTAAACATAAGACACAATGGAGTCCTTATCACCAACAGTCTGACTCTGGAGGTGATTAAACAATGGAATTCTTATCACTAACTAAATTATGGCTGGAGCCAGCAACTTGTATTTAGAAAATAAAGTTAACGCTTTCAGTCCTGACCGAACGGTCCGTCACATTACCAATGGTACATCACATGACAACATCTTCTAAAATCATAGAAACCCCTCCACAGCCTGTAACTCTAAATTCCAAAGTGATTGCTACTCATACATGCTCTGATTCTACCTTACAGGAAATCAAGTCTTTTGTTCAACATGGGTGGCCTAAAGTAGTTCGCTCTGACCTTCAGCCATATTTTACAAGAAAGAAGGAAATTGTGCATGACTCAGGCTGTCTGTTATGGGGGTCACGAGTGATAATTCCGAACTTACTGCAAACATTAGCATTAAAGTTACTACACAGCTCACACCAGGGTGTAGTAAAAATGAAGCAAAGAGCACAAGAATATTTTTGGTGGCCTAAATTGGATACAGATATTGCTTCTTATGTAGCTGCTTGCAATGCATGTGCACAGACACAGCGGAATCCCAGCAGGGACACCTCAAAAACTTGGCCATGGCCAAATGAACCTTGGACAAGAATCTATGTTGATTTTGCAGGGCCAGTGGATGGACGAATGTATTTGGTGGCTGTGGATGCTCATTCCAAGTGGCCAGAAGTAGTTCAAATGTCAAGTACTACAACACAACAAACCATTGTCGTTCTTTCCAGTATGTTTGCAAGATTTGGACTGCCACAAACTTTAGTCTCAGACAATGGTCCACAGTTCATATCACATGAATTTGAAACATTTCTAGATACAAATAACATCAAAAACTGTAAGACAGCTCCATATTTTCCAGCCTCCAATGGACAGGCTGAAAGATTTTTACAAACTTTAAAACGCCACTTAGCTGTCTCTCACAAATCAAAATTTAATCCAAACTCCCTTTCTAATTTTTTGTTTAACTATCGAAACACTCCCCATGCCACTACTGGGCTATCACCTGCAATGTTAATGTTTAGAAGACGCCTGAGAACTCCACTGGATAAAGTTAGACCAGAACATTCCAAACAAGAGTTGAACACTTCTAGCGTTTCAGAATTTGTTCTTCATGACAGAGTATGGGTTAGAAACTACTGTGGCCCAAATAAATGGATTCCAGCTGTCATAATACAAGGCATGGGCAACAGAATGTTTAAAGTTCAACTACAAGCTGGTGGTACAGTTTCCCGCCATGTAGAACAAATGAGACATAGATCTCAACCAGCTACACAAATATCCAATGATTCAGATGGTGAGGATATCTGGCATCGGGTGTGGTGCCCACCTGAGTCTTCTGAGGATGAAAATGCAATGAACACAACTGAAACAACAAAATATCACAGGTGATCAACAACCATTGGGTACTCCTCCACAGACAATTTCTCCTGAACCAAATACTCTACGGCCCTCTAGAAACAGAAGGACACCTTCTAGATGGCAATGTGAGGATTCAGTGAGAGATTATTCAGCAAGGAATTACCTAATCCGAAGGCGGACTTATCGCAGAAAACATAACTGTGACTAAAATCTAGGCTGCGACCTAGGTCTTGTGCACATAGACTATAGAGATAAACTGTTCTAAGTTCAAGTGTATGGTTAAGTTACTTGTTGTATGTTACAATATTATCCACTGTCTGTTCTTTATTTTTCTCTTTTTTTTTTTTAACTTTTTATTGAGGTACTAAAGGCAGTAATACAAATAATATAAAAGTCCTCGACAACTTACAATACTGTACAAGCAAGGAAATGTACAATCCAAACATTGTAACTCGTCAACTAATCTCATAAATAGTAAACAGTTTTAAACATCAGAGTTAATACCGATTGCCTAGACAGGTAGACACCTTCCATGTGAAACCAAGAAGGCCACTCTTGGACCTAAATTAATAGAATGTGTAAAGGAAGGTTTAATGAAGCAAGGAGACCACTTTTGGGTCTCATTATGTGGACCTCAGATTTTATTTTTATATTCCTATAATATAGCCGTTAGGATAAGCATCTTGAAAAAGTTATAGATGGCACCCAATAGCTTATAGACTAATTTGCTTAAGCAGCTTAATATCCAGTAGATATTGCATCAATAAACTAGGCATAAATATATATATATTAATATCAAATATATAGGCTGCGGAGGGAGTATAAACTATAGAGGCATGAGAAACCCCCTGAACAGCGGGAGCAGGCATGGATAGCAATCAACTCTAAATAATTAAATAGGTTTATCGTCTCATAGGGCTGAATGAGCAGGGTCATAATTAGGTACCTATAGGTCACGCTAAATACAGTTATACGAGTACTTTATGAGCATTGTAACCTTCTTGAATAAGAACTTTAACCAGCAATTAACCACACATCTAGCTATCATGCTTCAAACATGGGTTAAAATATAGAAATACATAACATTCCAGCTAAGATGAAAGTGATCTATAGGGCATTAGGCTATCTATTTAAATATTACCCATATTACTCATAATCATTGTGTCTGGGGCACATATATTTTCATAACATTTCTATATTCTCAATTTACCCATGGTATAGGGTTGGTCATATATCTGTACATATGAATCTAAACTTTTCCTAACAACTCTAGATCAAAACTATAGTCTAAATAGCTGCGTTCTGTGAATTGCGTAATGTTGTTCCTATATTTACTGCCCTGTTAACTGAAAAGCTATTCTAGACATATTAGGAGACTTGGTATATTATGGCTACATTTACTATACGTAAATGAGCATAACAAACATTGAGAGCGTAAGATTAGGGAACCCTTCAGAGCAAGTACAACCCACATGATAGTCAATCAGGGCCGCCATGAAACAAGGTGTTCTCTGCAAACCCGTGTAATAGTTTGTGGGCAGCAAAGCATCTGTGAATGTTCACCACTCACCCCCAGCCACTGTCCAAAGGTACAAATAACAAATAGAACAGTACAACCTCAGCAAAAATAAATAAAAGTAGATGTCCAAACAAGTTGCGATGCGGCTCAGTGTTGGCAGCGTCTAGATGGATACAAACAGACTGAGATTTTAAACCGCACAACAATATTTAGTTTTCCAGCGTCAAGAAGTCCCTCGCTTGTATTTCTTTTCCATAACCCATCCTCTTTTTTTTTTTTTTTAAATATTTTTTATTGAGGTGATAAAACTTGTAAGCGAAAACAATGTTACAGTGTAATTAAGGACATAAACATATGTCTACATATTCGCAGGGCTGGATTTCCCATTAGGCACAGTAGGCATGTGCCTACAGGCGCCTTGCAGTGAGGGGCGCCTGCCTGTCAGTAATAAAAAATTATTATTTTTTTTTTTTTTATGAGGGCATTTATTTTAGTAAGAATTGTGCTGCCAGGTTCCTACAAAGTCGAGTGTTTCATTGGGAATATGTTACAGCAGTTGAGGGAGCCATGAAGGAGAGAGGGGCAAAGATTAAAACTAAACCCCTCCCATTTTCGCCAGGCATGTTTAGTTTCACTTTTATTTTATGTACTTCTGTTGCCTCACACAGCCAAGCTCCATGCTGATGTGGTGCAGAAACTTTTTGTTGAGGAATGAAAGCTTCAGAACAGGTTAGGATTGTACAAGGCTTCTAATGCTGCCTAGAATTAAAACATAACAAGCAGAGCACTTTAACCCCTTGGCTACCAGAGAGGGTTGCAGTGTATTCACTTGTTATGTGCTGTATTCCTTTTTTTATAGCCAGGAGTTTAAATTCTGCTTCAGGATGAATGTTTTTGTTCTATAAAGGCCTTGGAGGTGTGGAGGTTATGTGGGACTAGCTGCTCTGATCTTTATTACAAGCTGCCAATTGTGATTTACAGCTTTTAGGGCACTTTGACAACAAAGTTTGTAGACTGTAAGGCTGTAAAATGTGTATATGTGTAAACCACTCACATGGCATATTTGTTTGTATGTATGTGTGTATATATATATATATATATATATATATATACACATACACACACACACACACACACACACACACACATATATATATATACACATACACACACATCACACACACACACATATATATATATACACATACACACACATCACATTAAAAATTGTTAATCTGTTCTTTTATCAAGTAAGTGTGGTATTTTTGTATTGTGGTAAATTGAATTTCTAAGTTCTAATTTTTAGCATATTTGTTGACCCCTGGATTACATATAATCTACAACATTCCATGTTTTCCTTTGAGAGCAACATCATATGATATTTATATTTCAGAACAAAATAAATGTAACATCTGTGTGTATTTGTACCAAAAATATCAGAGTTTACAAGATTTTTTTCATGTAGTGGAAAAAATACCTACATTTTATATTTTCTTCCACTGGCTGCACAGGTTGTTGATGGTGATGAGCTTGCATTCTGCTAGTTTTAATATTGCTATTGTGTACACAAAACTGTGTTTAACTCCAACAAAATGTTAAGCACATAGTCAAAGTCATCTCCAGAAAAGTAATACACTAATGGCTTGTCAATAAACATGTCCTATGAGCCCATCTGGGTCTGCACAGATGTGTATTGCTGTCTCAGAACTGACATTGACTATGTGTTTAACTCTTTTGCAAGAGGCTAACACACTTCTGTGCAAGCACTAGTGCAATAATAAAATGCCCAGCAAACTGTCACATTTTATGTCCCTTTAAATAGGGTTTTCTTTAGAATATTTTGCATTAAAAGTTTAACATGATTTGTTTTTGTTATACATAATAGAAAATGTAATTTTACATCTAATATTTAGTTGTCCTTCAGGTTTTTGTGCCTACAGCCACCTGAGATGTAAATCCGGCCCTGCATATTGGTAGGTCTAACAATAGGTTCACAAGATATAGTCATGCAGCGCTACATCAGTACAGCACTAGTACATTACAGTAAATAAATACATTTAGACATAGACTACCAATTTGAAAATAAATAAACCATTAAAGTCAATGTCCAACCTCATTTTTAGGTATAGTATAAAGGTATCTTGCCCTCCTCAAGCTGGAGAGACTACTCTTGGGTCTCATTAGAATTGTATGTAGGAGGGAATTCTAGCACATCATACCAAAATGCTAGATTTAACAAGATATATTCTCTTCACTTGGAGCTTGAACTGAAATTTGTTTATCTAGCTGAAAACATAAAACTTTTATATTTTACCAAGAACTAAAAAGGGATACTATAAAAGTAATTTGCCCACCTCAAGCTGGAGAGACCACTCTTGGATCTCATTAGACTAGACAATGTTTACATATATGAGGGAAGCCTTTTCAGTCATGGCAAGATATAATAACATTCACCAGGTTAAGATACTTTCACTTGGAGCTTGGACTTAAAAAAGGGGCTCCTGGAGATTGCAAGGCATGGTCGGAAGGAGCCATGACCTGTGGAGGAAGAGGCCCTTACTTGAGGTAGGAGGGATTAGAGGAGGAACCGATGGGAGGTTTTAAAAGGGGCAGGCAGAGCGGGAAAACCAGCAGACTGTTTTTGCATTGTAAGAGAGAACATCCTCTGTTGGTTCTCCCGCCCTGCATGCCTATGGCTTCTGTGGAGGAGCTGTTGTGCAGGCTTCGTGAGGCGGCAGCTGAAAAAGGACCTACCTGGTTGGAGTTGCAGGTCCGGTCGCTTCTGGGGGCTTCAGTTGCCGGTCCGGAGACCGGTGTCATCCCGGTGAGGAAAAAGTCGTCGAGGCCTTCAAGGCCTCCAGCTAGGCTGAGTCCGGAGGTGAGCTGTAGGCCGGCGGGGAGGAAGATTGGATCCGGCTCGAGCAAGAAGACAGCGGCGGCGGCAGAGGGACCATCATCCTCTTCAAGGCCCCAGGCGATGACGTCATCGGCGGTGAGGAGCGGCGCGGAACCGGAGCGGCAGGTGACGGCTACGACGGCCTCACATGTGGTAGCAGGTGATATTCAGCCGGTGTACGGCTGGGATGGGCCTGGGAGCAGTGGCTTGGGAGCGGGGAGGGATGTTGTGGTTGCTGGGCCTAGCGGGGTGCCGTTTACGTTTGGGGGGGGATGGTTCCCGATAGTGACAGTGAAGGGGATGATAGCTTGGCGCCAAATGTTGTTTCTGTGAGGGGGGCGGGGGGGGCCATGTTATTTTGCCTCTGGATGTGTCGGCTGGGCCCAGTGAACTGCCACTGGATGGGTTAGGTCAGGGGGGGATGGGAGGCCTCAAGGGTTGTTAGTAGATTGTGAGTACGGCTCTGAGGAGGAGCTTGAGGATTTTGAATTAGATTCTGGGGCTGTGGGGCTGTCACTTGAAACGTCTGATGAGGAGTTTGTTCCCCCTTCCCCTGGTGTGAGTGGAAAGTCTGTTTGTCGTTTTGGTGGTGCTTCGAATGTTTCTTCTGACATGTGTTCCTCTCCTAAGCCCCCATGTAATCGTGGGAGGGTTAGGGATGTTGGTGTGGGGGGGCTCACAGGTGAGTTTTTGTTTTCCAGATGGTGCTGCGGCGGCGCAATGGCCTGGCCCGCGTCCTGGCCCGTCCGCTGCGGCGGACCTCAATGACGGCCTGGAGGAGGATTTCCTCGGCCTACACGGCTCCTGGACCGAATCAATTCGGATTGAGCCTGATGACGGCAAGGAAGGGAGACGCCTTACAGGTTGCTGGTGGTGAGGTGAGAGGTAGGGGCAGGGGAAAGGGGATGGAGAGGCCTAAGGTGCAGAGTGGAGCCAGATCAGGTACGGCGCTCACTCGGGGGGGTGGGGGAGGGTATAGACGGCCGGTTAGGTCGCAGGCCCAGGTAGGGATTTCTAGGGGGGGGAGTAGACGACGGCCAGGGGCGGAGGCTCCTTGGTCAGGGGGTGACGGAGGAGGGGCGCCGAAGAGGGGTAGGGGAGGGCCTACGGCCAGGATGGCCAGTCTACATCAGGTGAGATGGGGGAATAGGGGTTTTCCTCCTCTGAATATGAGTTCACGTGCTGTTGTTTTGCAGGATCAGCCACGGCCCAAATGACACGGACGGCGGCCATACTGCAGGAAGATAGTCTGCATGGAACGGAGCCACGCGGTAGCGGGCTCCAGATTGCTACACGAGAACCAGCACAGGGAGTGCAATCGGCAGAGGCTTCAACAGGTGAGACAGGTTTGGTGGGGGTGGGGGTGAATGTTGCGGGAAATGCTAGTGATTCTATGGCTGGGAGGGTGGTTTCTGGTCTGAGGGATTTACTGTTGCAACTGGAGGGGTCTGTACCTGCTAATGAGGGGTCGGTGGTTAGGGCTTGGGTCCCTGGTCCGAGTTTGTCGAGTGCGCCGGCATTAGGGAGACTGGAGGTGGGTACGGGCATTTCACCGGGCGCAAACGTGGGTGCTCCTGTGGTGTTATGAAAAATAGTAGTGAGAGACAGCACCTTTTCAATCAGGGGCACAGGAAAGGGTTAGCCAAACCCCAATGTCAATCTCAAAAAGGTAATTTTCCAGCCTCCAATAGATTTTTAAAAGACCTTTATTAGTTTCTTACAGGGTCCATTATAACAACGACGTTTCAAACCTATACCAGGTTCTTAATCATGTTTATAGAATAGTGTACAGGTGTGTCTTTTATACCTGTCCATTTCCTATAAGATTACACAACAGTGCCATCATGTGGTCAAAATTTAAAATTACAAGTGATAAATAAAAATCTTCAGTTATTCAACTTCTTATGTATCTCAAATTGAATTTTTAAGCTATTTGCTATCTTCTTCTTGATTTTTATGTATGTTTATCACATGCAACATTAAAACCAAATACTAATACATCTACAAATAAAACCTATACACATAAAAAATTCGGAATCAAATTTGCTACTACAGATAAATGCTACAATTATCAATTAGAAAAATAATGACCATTCAAATTCTTTGTTCAGACCTTCAGGTATCATGGTATTTAATTTATTAATCCAAAACATCTCCCTTCTTTTAAGCAATTGGTCCCTGTCACCTCCCCTCCTGGGTCTGTCAACTTGCTCGATGACTTGAAATCTCAGTTGACTGATGTTATGACCCATGGAGAGGAAGTGACAGGAAACAGGTGCCTCTGTATTTTTATTTCTGATATTGGATTTGTGTTCAGTGATTCTTGTTCTTACCTCTCTGCTAGTTTCACCTATGTAAATCCTGGCACACGGACATTTAATGAGGTATATAGAGTATGTGCTTCTACATGTTAGATATTTTTTGATTGGATATTTAGTCCCTTTAATAGGGTGGAAAAATTCCTTCCCCTTTATTATGGAACTACAGTGACTACAATGTAGGCAAGGATAACAACCTCTATTATCGGGTCCTATTGATGTTTGAATGCTTTTCTTTTTGCTACCTATATCTGCTCTTACCAGTAAATCTCTCAGGTTCTTAGTTTTTTTATAAGCTACTATGGGTATGTTTTTGAAATCTTCAACTTGAGGATTGCATTCTCGAAGTATGTGCCAGTATTTATTAATAATGTGTGATATTTTAGATCCTAAAGTGTTGTATTGGGTTACAAAAACCATTCTGTTTTCTTTTGTTTTATTTTTTGTGTTATTATCTTCCTTATTTTTAAAGTACTCTAATTGTTTTGTAATTAGTTCTTCTGGATATCCTCTTCTTTTGAATTTTTCTGCCATTTCTTTTAATCTTATATCACATTTCTTTTTGTCAGTCACTATTCTTTTCACTCTTTTAAATTGGCCTTGGGGTATGGCTTCTATTGTTTTTTTAGAGTGGAAGCTATCATATTGTAGTACTTTATTTTTGTCTGTGGGTTTCACATATAGATCAGTTTTTAGGAAGCCTTGTTCTTTATATACAAAAGTGTCTAAGAATGCTACTCCTGTTTCCTCAGTATTGAGTGTGAATTTTAAACCTGTGACAGATGAGTTAAGATGTTCAACAAATTGCAATAGGCTACCAGTGTCACCCCACCATACGCCAAATATGTCATCCACAAATCTCCACCATGCTGCACCATATTGTAAAAATAATGGATTTGAGTATACAAATTTCTCTTCTATGTGGGACATAAAGATATTGGCATATGTTGGGGCGACACTGGAGCCCATCGCAGTACCCTGTTTTTGCAAATAAAAGGTGTCTTGGAATAGAAAATAATTTTGATATAGGATAACAGACAATAAATCTGTCAGAAACTGTATTTCTTTCTCAGTGTATTTATTATTCACTTTTAATGTGTTTGTCACAGCCTCAATGCCGCTGGTGTGCTTTATAGAGGTATATAAGCTAGTGACATCTAGTGTATATAGAATGCATTTGTCTCCAATTTGTCCAATATCTTTTAATTTTTCAAGAAAATCATTAGTGTCTTTCAGGTAAGAAGATGTCTCTAACAAAAAGGGCTGTAACACTTTATCTAGGAAGATTGCAATTTTTGAAAAAATAGAATTTACTCCTGCCACTATTGGGCGGCCTGGGGGTTGAAATTTATCTTTATGTATTTTGGGTGAAGCATAGATTACAGGTCTTACTGGATTTTTTTCTATTAGGCACTCTTTAAATTCGGTAGTGATGATGCCATTCTTGACTGCTATATTGGTGATGTGCTCTATTTCTTTATTTATTTGTGTTGTGGGATCTCTAGTTAGGGCTTCATATACTGTGGTGTCGTTTAATTGTCTTTGTATTTCATTTACATAGTCAGTTTTGTTTAGTAGCACTACTGCCCCGCCCTTATCTGCCTCCTTTATTATGATCTCTTTATTGTTTTTTAATTTGTTGATGGCATCTTGCTGTTTCTTATCAATTTGCACTAGTTCTCTCTTTTTATTTCTTTTTAGTAAGTTTTTTACTTCTTTTTGAACTAGTTTTGCAAATGTAGCTACACTGTATTGTGTTGGTGGGTTAAATTTACTCTTGCCTTTAATCCCATATGTTTTAGGATTGTTAAATTTTATATCCTTGTTGATACTATCCTTTTTCATTATTACAGGTGTTTCTGTCATACTTGTGAATGTAGAGAAATGTACCTTGAGTTTCAGTTTTCTAAAAAATCTCTCTAAATCTTGTTCTATAACAAATTCATCATGCGTATTAGATAAACAATACGATAAACCTTTATTTAAAATTTTGTGTTCTATTTCTGATAAGGTGTAATTAGAAATGTTATGAACCAAATCATCCTCTGTAGTTTCTATATTGTGATACGACTCAGTATTGCTTTTAACTATAGTGTTGCCATTAAACTTAGTAGATGTTTTATTAAGTTTCGAAGTGCTAATATCTTCAGTGGTGTCCTTTGCTAAAGTGCTTTCTACATCAAAAGTGCTATTCAAATTTAAAGTGCTAATATTATTATCGGTATTGACCACTAATGTATTCTCTAATTCTAAAGTGGCTGTGTCTTTAACAACATTACTTTCTAAAGTGTTTACATTGACTGAATTGGAAGTGCTGTCTTCATTGTTAATATTTTTCACATTCAAAAACCTTTTGTTTGTGCTGGTGCTTAAGTTACCATTGTGAATATTTAAGCGATACTCAGAGTCTTTAATCATATTGTACATTTCATTGGATTGTCCATCATTTCTTTGGTGAATTGTCTCTTTAGAATGTCTATACACCGTATGTTTAGGTACATTTACTTTACCCATATTGCTTGTGTCTTCATGTGTCATTTGCTGAAGACAGCACTTCCAATTCAGTCAATGTAAACACTTTAGAAAGTAATGTTGTTAAAGACACAGCCACTTTAGAATTAGAGAATACATTAGTGGTCAATACCGATAATAATATTAGCACTTTAAATTTGAATAGCACTTTTGATGTAGAAAGCACTTTAGCAAAGGACACCACTGAAGATATTAGCACTTCGAAACTTAATAAAACATCTACTAAGTTTAATGGCAACACTATAGTTAAAAGCAATACTGAGTCGTATCACAATATAGAAACTACAGAGGATGATTTGGTTCATAACATTTCTAATTACACCTTATCAGAAATAGAACACAAAATTTTAAATAAAGGTTTATCGTATTGTTTATCTAATACGCATGATGAATTTGTTATAGAACAAGATTTAGAGAGATTTTTTAGAAAACTGAAACTCAAGGTACATTTCTCTACATTCACAAGTATGACAGAAACACCTGTAATAATGAAAAAGGATAGTATCAACAAGGATATAAAATTTAACAATCCTAAAACATATGGGATTAAAGGCAAGAGTAAATTTAACCCACCAACACAATACAGTGTAGCTACATTTGCAAAACTAGTTCAAAAAGAAGTAAAAAACTTACTAAAAAGAAATAAAAAGAGAGAACTAGTGCAAATTGATAAGAAACAGCAAGATGCCATCAACAAATTAAAAAACAATAAAGAGATCATAATAAAGGAGGCAGATAAGGGCGGGGCAGTAGTGCTACTAAACAAAACTGACTATGTAAATGAAATACAAAGACAATTAAACGACACCACAGTATATGAAGCCCTAACTAGAGATCCCACAACACAAATAAATAAAGAAATAGAGCACATCACCAATATAGCAGTCAAGAATGGCATCATCACTACCGAATTTAAAGAGTGCCTAATAGAAAAAAATCCAGTAAGACCTGTAATCTATGCTTCACCCAAAATACATAAAGATAAATTTCAACCCCCAGGCCGCCCAATAGTGGCAGGAGTAAATTCTATTTTTTCAAAAATTGCAATCTTCCTAGATAAAGTGTTACAGCCCTTTTTGTTAGAGACATCTTCTTACCTGAAAGACACTAATGATTTTCTTGAAAAATTAAAAGATATTGGACAAATTGGAGACAAATGCATTCTATATACACTAGATGTCACTAGCTTATATACCTCTATAAAGCACACCAGCGGCATTGAGGCTGTGACAAACACATTAAAAGTGAATAATAAATACACTGAGAAAGAAATACAGTTTCTGACAGATTTATTGTCTGTTATCCTATATCAAAATTATTTTCTATTCCAAGACACCTTTTATTTGCAAAAACAGGGTACTGCGATGGGCTCCAGTGTCGCCCCAACATATGCCAATATCTTTATGTCCCACATAGAAGAGAAATTTGTATACTCAAATCCATTATTTTTACAATATGGTGCAGCATGGTGGAGATTTGTGGATGACATATTTGGCGTATGGTGGGGTGACACTGGTAGCCTATTGCAATTTGTTGAACATCTTAACTCATCTGTCACAGGTTTAAAATTCACACTCAATACTGAGGAAACAGGAGTAGCATTCTTAGACACTTTTGTATATAATGAACAAGGCTTCCTAAAAACTGATCTATATGTGAAACCCACAGACAAAAATAAAGTACTACAATATGATAGCTTCCACTCTAAAAAAACAATAGAAGCCATACCCCAAGGCCAATTTAAAAGAGTGAAAAGAATAGTGACTGACAAAAAGAAATGTGATATAAGATTAAAAGAAATGGCAGAAAAATTCAAAAGAAGAGGATATCCAGAAGAACTAATTACAAAACAATTAGAGTACTTTAAAAATAAGGAAGATAATAACACAAAAAATAAAACAAAAGAAAACAGAATGGTTTTTGTAACCCAATACAACACTTTAGGATCTAAAATATCACACATTATTAATAAATACTGGCACATACTTCGAGAATGCAATCCTCAAGTTGAAGATTTCAAAAACATACCCATAGTAGCTTATAAAAAAACTAAGAACCTGAGAGATTTACTGGTAAGAGCAGATATAGGTAGCAAAAAGAAAAGCATTCAAACATCAATAGGACCCGATAATAGAGGTTGTTATCCTTGCCTACATTGTAGTCACTGTAGTTCCATAATAAAGGGGAAGGAATTTTTCCATCCTATTAAAGGGACTAAATATCCAATCAAAAAATATCTAACATGTAGAAGCACATACTCTATATACCTCATTAAATGTCCGTGTGCCAGGATTTACATAGGTGAAACTAGCAGAGAGGTAAGAACAAGAATCACTGAACACAAATCCAATATCAGAAATAAAAATACAGAAGCTCCTGTTTCCTGTCACTTCCTCTCCATGGGTCATAACATCAGTCAACTGAGATTTCAAGTCATCGAGCAAGTTGACAGACCCAGGAGGGGAGGTGACAGGGACCAATTGCTTAAAAGAAGGGAGATGTTTTGGATTAATAAATTAAATACCATGATACCTGAAGGTCTGAACAAAGAATTTGAATGGTCATTATTTTTCTAATTGATAATTGTAGCATTTATCTGTAGTAGCAAATTTGATTCCGAATTTTTTATGTGTATAGGTTTTATTTGTAGATGTATTAGTATTTGGTTTTAATGTTGCATGTGATAAACATACATAAAAATCAAGAAGAAGATAGCAAATAGCTTAAAAATTCAATTTGAGATACATAAGAAGTTGAATAACTGAAGATTTTTATTTATCACTTGTAATTTTAAATTTTGACCACATGATGGCACTGTTGTGTAATCTTATAGGAAATGGACAGGTATAAAAGACACACCTGTACACTATTCTATAAACATGATTAAGAACCTGGTATAGGTTTGAAACGTCGTTGTTATAATGGACCCTGTAAGAAACTAATAAAGGTCTTTTAAAAATCTATTGGAGGCTGGAAAATCACCTTTTTGCTCATGTGGTGTCTCAGGGCGCTGGAGTGTTGGTGGCTGTGGTTGGTTTGCAGAAACAGGTTGATGGGCCTGAAATGAGGGTGGCGGACACGGCAATGTCCCGTTCTTGTCTTTGCTCCATTGGCCCCCTAGGGATGCATCTGGCCGTGGAGGTAAAAGATAAGATATGTAAACGGGAGTTTATTGAGTTGTTTTCCCTTCTTCCGCTTGAGCAAAGCTTTGAGATCCCTGAGGATTCAAAAAAGGATGTGGCCAAGAAGGAGGAAGATGAAAGGAAAAAACGATATAGAAAATTGCCTAAAACATTCACAAATTGGTTCCAAGCCTTTGTGATTTATGCAAGCGTTTTTTCGGGTAGGTTCCCAGAGCAAGGTGGTTCTTTGTTCTGCTACCTGGATGAGATTGCGGCCGCTCAGAGAACATACGGGGGTATGGCCTGGTGGTCCTATGACGAGAATTTTCGGCAACGGCTGTCTGTTAAGCCGGAGATGAGGTGGGATGACCGGGACATGGGATTGTGGTTAAAGATAATGACGCCTTTGAGAGCCTCCCAGTCCTTTCGGTCAGGAGCCGGTGGTCCACCCTCGGGTGGGTCCCCGGCGTCAGTTAGAAAAGGGTGCTGCTTTGCATTTAATGAAAAGCTGTGCAAATGGGGTTCCGCGTGTAAGTTTAAACACGAGTGTTCAGGGTGTGGGGGAGCCCATTCCTACACGAAGTGTTTTAGGAAGGGTAAATCAGGGGGAGAAGGGGATTCGGCTGACAAAGGGGGCGACTCCGGTGAGGCTAGGCGCGATGGAGCCCTGG
>NC_069507.1:281536285-281618087 GCF_027579735.1 Bombina bombina | reverse complement strand
TTGTACGTATAGACACACACAGTCCTTTGTACGTATAGACACACACACACACACAGTCCTTTGTACGTATAGACACACACACACAGTCCTTTGTACGTATAGACACACACACACACAGTCCTTTGTACGTATAGACACACACACACACAGTCCTTTGTACGTATAGACACACACACAGTCCTTTGTACGTATAGACACACACACAGTCCTTTGTACGTATAGACACACACACAGTCCTTTGTACGTATAGACACACACACACAGTCCTTTGTACGTATAGACACACACACAGTCCTTTGTACGTATAGACACACACACAGTCCTTTGTACGTATAGACACACACACAGTCCTTTGTACGTATAGACACACACACAGTCCTTTGTACGTACAGACACACACACACACACACACACACACACAGTCCTTTGTACGTACAGACACACACACACACAGTCCTTTGTACGTACAGACACACACACACAGTCCTTTGTACGTACAGACACACACACACAGTCCTTTGTACGTATAGACACACACACACAGTCCTTTGTACGTATAGACACACACACACAGTCCTTTGTACGTATAGACAAACACACACACACAGTCCTTTGTACGTATAGACACACACACACAGTCCTTTGTACGTACAGACACACACACACAGTCCTTTGTACGTATAGACACACACACACAGTCCTTTGTACGTATAGACACACACACACAGTCCTTTGTACGTACAGACACACACACACAGTCATTGTACGTACAGACACACACACACAGTCCTTTGTACGTACAGACACACACACACAGTCCTTTGTAGTAGAGACACACACACACAGTCCTTTGTACGTATAGACACACACACACAGTCCTTTGTACGTATAGACACAACACACAGTCCTTTGTACGTATGACACACACACACAGTCCTTTGTCACACACACACACACAGTCCTTTGTACGTATAGACACACACACACAGTCATTTGTACGTATAGACACACACACACACACAGTCCTTTGTACGTATAGACACACACACACACAGTCCTTTGTACGTATAGACACACACACACACAGTCCTTTGTACGTATAGACACACACACACACAGTCCTTTGTACGTATAGACACACACACACACAGTCCTTTGTACGTATAGACACACACACACAGTCCTTTGTACGTATAGACACACACACACCGTCCTTTGTACGTATAGACACACACACACACAGTCCTTTGTACGTATAGACACACACACACACAGTCCTTTGTACGTATAGACACACACACACAGTCCGTTGTACGTATAGACACACACACACAGTCCTTTGTACGTATAGACACACACACACAGTCCTTTGTACGTACAGACACACACACACACAGTCCTTGTACGTACAGACACACACACACAGTCCTTTGTACGTACAGACACACACACACACAGTCCTTTGTACGTACAGACACACACACACACAGTCCTTTGTACGTACAGACACACACACACCACACAGTCCTTGTAAGTCACACACACACAGTCCTTTGTACGTACAGACACACACACAGTCCTTTGTACGTACAGACACACACACACAGTCCTTTGTACGTACAGACACACACACAGTCCTTTGTACGTACAGACACACACACACAGTCCTTTGTACGTACAGACACACACACACACACAGTCCTTTGTACGTATAGACACACACCACAGTCCTTTGTACGTATAGACACACACACACAGTCCTTTGTACGTACAGACACACACAGTCCTTTGTACGTATAGACACACACACAGTCCTTTGTACGTATAGACACACACACACAGTCCTTTGTACGTACAGACACACACACACAGTCCTTTGTACGTACAGACACACACATACACACAGTCCTTTGTACGTACAGACACACACACACACACACAGTCCTTTGTACGTATAGACACACACACACACAGTCCTTTGTACGTATACACACACACACAGTCCTTTGTACGTATAGACACACACACACACAGTCCTTTGTACGTATAGACACACACACATACAATCCTTTGTACGTATAGACACACACACACAGTCCTTTGTACGTACAGACACACACACACAGTCCTTTGTACGTATAGACACACACACACACAGTCCTTTGTACGTATAGACACACACACACAGTCCTTTGTACGTATAGACACACACACACAGTCCTTTGTACGTATAGACACACACAGTCCTTTGTACGTATAGACACACACACACAGTCCTTTGTACGTATAGACACACACACAGTCCTTTGTACGTATAGACACACACACAGTCCTTTGTACGTACAGACACACACACACACAGTCCTTTGTACGTACAGACACACACACACACAGTCCTTTGTACGTACAGACACACACACACACAGTCCTTTGTACGTACAGACACACACACACACACACAGTCCTTTGTACGTACAGACACACACACACAGTCCTTTGTACGTATAGACAAACACACACACAGTCCTTTGTACATATAGACACACACACACACACACAGTCCTTTGTACGTATAGACACACACACACACACAGTCCTTTGTACGTACAGACACACACACACACAGTCCTTTGTACGTATAGACACACACACACAGTCCTTTGTACGTATAGACACACACACACAGTCCTTTGTACGTATAGACACACACACACACAGTCCTTTGTACGTACAGACACACACACACACAGTCCTTTGTACGTATAGACACACACACACACACAGACCCTTTGTACGTATAGACACACACACACAGTCCTTTGTACGTATAGACACACACACACAGTCCTTTGTACGTATAGACACACACACACAGTCCTTTGTACGTATAGACACACACACACAGTCCTTTGTACGTATAGACACACACACACACAGTCCTTTGTACGTACAGACACACACACACACACACAGTCCTTTGTACGTATAGACACACACACACACACAGTCCTTTGTACGTATAGACACACACACACAGTCCTTTGTACGTATAGACACACACACACAGTCCTTTGTACGTACAGACACACACACACAGTCCTTTGTACGTATAGACACACACACACAGTCCTTTGTACGTATAGACACACACACACACAGTCCTTTGTACGTACAGACACACACACACACAGTCCTTTGTACGTATAGACACACACACACACACAGTCCTTTGTACGTATAGACACACACACACAGTCCTTTGTACGTATAGACACACACACACAGTCCTTTGTACGTATAGACACACACACACAGTCCTTTGTACGTATAGACACACACACACAGTCCTTTGTACGTACAGACACACACACACACAGTCCTTTGTACGTATAGACACACACACACACACAGTCCTTTGTACGTACAGACACACACACACACAGTCCTTTGTACGTACAGACACACACACACAGTCCTTTGTACGTACAGACACACACACACACACAGTCCTTTGTACGTACAGACACACACACACACACAGTCCTTTGTACGTACAGACACACACACAGTCCTTTGTACGTACAGACACACACACAGTCCTTTGTACGTACAGACACACACACACAGTCCTTTGTACGTACAGACACACACACACACACAGTCCTTTGTACGTACAGACACACACACACACACAGTCCTTTGTACGTATAGACACACACACACAGTCCTTTGTACGTATAGACACACACACACAGTCCTTTGTACGTATAGACACACACACAGTCCTTTGTACGTATAGACACACACACAGTCCTTTGTACGTATAGACACACACACACAGTCCTTTGTACGTATAGACACACACACACACACACAGTCCTTTGTACGTATAGACACACACACACAGTCCTTTGTACGTATAGACACACACACACACACAGTCCTTTGTACGTATAGACACACACACACACACAGTCCTTTGTACGTATAGACACACACACACACACAGTCCTTTGTACGTATAGACACACACACACACAGTCCTTTGTACGTATAGACACACACACACAGTCCTTTGTACGTATAGACACACACACACAGTCCTTTGTACGTACAGACACACACACACAGTCCTTTGTACGTACAGACACACACACACACAGTCCTTTGTACGTACAGACACACACACACACAGTCCTTTGTACGTACAGACACACACACACACACAGTCCTTTGTACGTACAGACACACACACACACACACACAGTCCTTTGTACGTACAGACACACACACACACACAGTCCTTTGTACGTATAGACACACACACAGTCCTTTGTACGTACAGACACACACACACACACACAGTCCTTTGTACGTATAGACACACACACAGTCCTTTGTACGTATAGACACACACACAGTCCTTTGTACGTATAGACACACACACAGTCCTTTGTACGTATACACACACACACACAGTCCTTTGTACGTATACACACACACACAGTCCTTTGTACGTATAGACACACACACACACACAGTCCTTTGTACGTATAGACACACACACATACAATCCTTTGTACGTATAGACACACACACACACACAGTCCTTTGTACGTATAGACACACACACACACACAGTCCTTTGTACGTATAGACACACACACACACAGTCCTTTGTACGTATAGACACACACACACATTTATAGACACGTGTAAACATACATGGGAAGAGCTTACTATATACTTTGCATGAGTGTGTGTGTGTGTATAGCACATATATACACATGTGCAAGCTATGGTTGTTAGTCTTTCTTGTTGCTGCTTTATTATATGGATTGTGTCTATGGATTGTGTTTGTCATACACATATCATTCTCGCCTGCAGGAGCCATGGAGGAATCTCATTTCAATTCATCGTACTTCTGGTCTGCAGTTCCCACAGTGTCTGGACAGGTATGTAGCAGCCTAGTCCTCTCCGGCTCCTAGCAGCTTGTGTGCTGTGTATAGTTAGCGAGATCTTAAATAATGTGACGGGACCAGCATGGGTTTAGGCAGCTGTCATGGAGCATCATTTGCTTATGTATTCATGTTGCTTTGTTTTGTGCATCTCCATCATCATGATGCTTCTTGGTGAAGTTAATTGTGTGTTGACTGAGCTTCTTGGTCACTATGATAGTATGCTGATCAGTCAGTGTGATTGTAACTTTTCCAGTGTGTGCTGATGGGTCAGTTTGCTTCTCAGCAGTCGTGACTGTGCTGCTTGACGGGTGTGACTGTGTGCTGCTAGACGGATGCGACTGTGTGCTGCTAGACGGATGCGACTGTGTGCTGCTAGACGGATGCGACTGTGTGCTGCTAGACGGATGCGACTGTGTGCTGCTAGACGGGTGCGACGGGTGTGCTGCTAGACGGGTGCGACGGGTGTGCTGCTAGACGGGTGCGACGGGTGTGCTGCTAGACGGGTGCGACGGGTGTGCTGCTAGACGGGTGCGACGGGTGTGCTGCTAGACGGGTGCGACGGGTGTGCTGCTAGACGGGTGCGACGGGTGTGCTGCTAGACGGGTGCGACGGGTGTGCTGCTAGACGGGTGCGACGGGTGTGCTGCTAGACGGGTGCGACGGGTGTGCTGCTAGACGGGTGCGACGGGTGTGCTGCTAGACGGGTGTGACTGTGTGCTGCTAGACGGGTGTGACTGTGTGCTGCTAGACGGGTGTGACTGTGTGCTGCTAGACGGGTGTGACGGTGTGCTGCTAGACGGGTGTGACTGTGTGCGTGTGACTGTGTGCTGCTAGACGGGTGTGACTGTGTGCGTGTGACTGTGTGCTGCTAGACGGGTGTGACGGGTGTGCTGCTAGACGGGTGTGACGGGTGTGCTGCTAGACGGGTGTGACGGGTGTGCTGCTAGACGGGTGTGACGGGTGTGCTGCTAGACGGGTGTGACGGGTGTGCTGCTAGACGGGTGTGACGGGTGTGCTGCTAGACGGGTGTGACGGGTGTGCTGCTAGACGGGTGTGACGCTAGACGGGTGTGACTGCGTGCTGCTAGACGGATGTGCTGCTAGACGGGTGTGACCTGCGTGCTGCTAGACGGGTGTGACCTGCGTGCTGCTAGACGGGTGTGACCTGCGTGCTGCTAGACGGGTGTGACCTGCGTGCTGCTAGACGGGTGTGACCTGCTTGCTGCTAGACGGGTGTGACCTGCGTGCTGCTAGACGGGTGTGACCTGCGTGCTGCTAGACGGGTGTGACCTGCGTGCTGCTAGACGGGTGTGACCTGCGTGCTGCTAGACGGGTGTGACCTGCGTGCTGCTAGACGGGTGTGACCTGCGTGCTGCTAGACGGGTGTGACCTGCGTGCTGCTAGACGGGTGTGACCTGCGTGCTGCTAGACGGGTGTGACCTGCGTGCTGCTAGACGGGTGTGACCTGCGTGCTGCTAGACGGGTGTGACCTGCGTGCTGCTAGACGGGTGTGACCTGCGTGCTGCTAGACGGGTGTGACCTGCGTGCTGCTAGACGGGTGTGACCTGCGTGCTGCTAGACGGGTGTGACCTGCGTGCTGCTAGACGGGTGTGACCTGCGTGCTGCTAGACGGGTGTGACCTGCGTGCTGCTAGACGGGTGTGACCTGCGTGCTGCTAGACGGGTGTGACCTGCGTGCTGCTAGACGGGTGTGACCTGCGTGCTGCTAGACGGGTGTGACCTGCGTGCTGCTAGACGGGTGTGACCTGCGTGCTGCTAGACGGGTGTGACCTGCGTGCTGCTAGACGGGTGTGACTGCTTAAATAACGCATTCTATCTAATCACAGCTGCAGGAGATGCGCAGCTCCCCAGGTTTAATTTTTCACTGCATATAAAACAACTTTTTCAGCAGATTGATAATTCCATGTTCCTGAGCAAGGTAAAGGAGCAACTGATTCAGGAGAAGGGCTGCAATTTGGGGTCACATTATCCCACTCTGCTGACAGTCCCTACATCAGTGTCGCTGCCACATGGGATCAGTGTGGATGGAGAAAACAAAGTTGAGCTTCATGGGATCCCTAATAGCCAGGCATCCGTTACACAAAACATAACCGTGCTTCCTGTACATTCCACAGGGCTCATGACTGCAAGTAAGTATTAGGTCACACATGATGCCATGCCCCAGTACTTCTCGTGTGATATACCTGTGCCCCAGTACCTCTCGTGTGATATACCTGTGCCCCGGTACCTCTCATGTGATATACCTGTGCCCCAGTACTTCTCATGTGATATACCTGTGCCCCAGTACTTCTCGTGTGATATACCTGTGCCCCAGTACCTCTCGTGTGATATACCTGTGCCCCAGTACCTCTCATGTGATATACCTGTGCCCCAGTACCTCTCATGTGATATACCTGTGCCCCAGTACCTCTCATGTGATATACCTGTGCCCCAGTACCTCTCATGTGATATACCTGTGCCCCAGTACTTCTCGTGTGATATACCTGTGCCCCAGTACTTCTCGTGTGATATACCTGTGCCCCAGTACCTCTCATGTGATATACCTGTGCCCCAGTACCTCTTGTGTGATATACCTGTGCCCCAGTACCTCTCATGTGATATACCTGTGCCCCAGTACCTCTCGTGTGATATACCTGTGCCCCAGTACCTCTCATGTGATATACCTGTGCCCCGGTACTTCTCATGTGATATACCTGTGCCCCTGTACTTCTCATGTGATATACCTGTGCCCCAGTACCTCTCATGTGATATACCTGTGCCCCGGTACTTCTCATGTGATATACCTGTGCCCCGGTACTTCTCATGTGATATACCTGTGCCCCGGTACTTCTCATGTGATATACCTGTGCCCCAGTACTTCTCATGTGATATACCTGTGCCCCAGTACTTCTCATGTGATATACCTGTGCCCCAGTACTTCTCATGTGATATACCTGTGCCCCAGTACCTCTCGTGTGATATACCTGTGCCCCAGTACTTCTCATGTGATATACCTGTGCCCCAGTACCTCTCGTGTGATATACCTGTGCCCCAGTACTTCTCATGTGATATACCTGTGCCCCAGTACTTCTCGTGTGATATACCTGTGCCCCAGTACCTCTCATGTGATATACCTGTGCCCCAGTACTTCTCGTGTGATATACCTGTGCCCCAGTACCTCTCATGTGATATACCTGTGCCCCAGTACCTCTTGTGTGATATACCTGTGCCCCAGTACTTCTCATGTGATATACCTGTGCCCCAGTACTTCTCATGTGATATACCTGTGCCCCAGTACTTCTCATGTGATATACCTGTGCCCCAGTACTTCTCATGTGATATACCTGTGCCCCAGTACTTCTCATGTGATATACCTGTGCCCCAGTACCTCTTGTGTGATATACCTGTGCCCCAGTACTTCTCATGTGATATACCTGTGCCCCAGTACTTCTCATGTGATATACCTGTGCCCCAGTACTTCTCATGTGATATACCTGTGCCCCAGTACTTCTCATGTGATATACCTGTGCCCCAGTACTTCTCATGTGATATACCTGTGCCCCAGTACTTCTCATGTGATATACCTGTGCCCCAGTACTTCTCGTGTGATATACCTGTGCCCCAGTACCTCTCATGTGATATACCTGTGCCCCAGTACTTCTCATGTGATATACCTGTGCCCCAGTACTTCTCATGTGATATACCTGTGCCCCAGTACCTCTTGTGTGATATACCTGTGCCCCAGTACTTCTCATGTGATATACCTGTGCCCCAGTACTTCTCATGTGATATACCTGTGCCCCAGTACTTCTCATGTGATATACCTGTGCCCCAGTACTTCTCATGTGATATACCTGTGCCCCAGTACTTCTCATGTGATATACCTGTGCCCCAGTACTTCTCATGTGATATACCTGTGCCCCAGTACTTCTCGTGTGATATACCTGTGCCCCAGTACTTCTCGTGTGATATACCTGTGCCCCAGTACTTCTCGTGTGATATACCTGTGCCCCAGTACTTCTCAT
Organism: Bombina bombina; assembly: GCF_027579735.1. Lineage (NCBI taxonomy): Eukaryota > Metazoa > Chordata > Amphibia > Anura > Bombinatoridae > Bombina > Bombina bombina. The sequence goes on along the minus strand of NC_069507.1, from coordinate 281,609,104 downwards.
GTGATATACCTGTGCCCCAGTACTTCTCATGTGATATACCTTTGCCCCAGTACTTCTCATGTGATATACCTGTGCCCCAGTACCTCTTGTGTGATATACCTGTGCCCCAGTACTTCTCATGTGATATACCTGTGCCCCAGTACTTCTCATGTGATATACCTGTGCCCCAGTACTTCTCATGTGATATACCTGTGCCCCAGTACTTCTCATGTGATATACCTGTGCCCCAGTACTTCTCATGTGATATACCTGTGCCCCAGTACCTCTCGTGTGATATACCTGTGCCCCAGTACTTCTCGTGTGATATACCTGTGCCCCAGTACCTCTCGTGTGATATACCTGTGCCCCAGTACCTCTCGTGTGATATACCTGTGCCCCAGTACCTCTCGTGTGATATACCTGTGCCCCAGTACCTCTCGTGTGATATACCTGTGCCCCAGTACCTCTCGTGGGATATACCTGTGCCCCAGTACCTCTCGTGGGATATACCTGTGCCCCCGTACCTCTCGTGGGATTTACCTGTGCCCCCGTACCTCCTTGTTTGGTATACCTGTGCCTCAGGACCCCTAGTGATATTTTCCTCCCAGTAGCCCTCATAGCATACCTATGCCTAGTACCTATTTTGCGATTTGCCGTACCATAATACCTTTCATGTGATGTGCTCTTGTTCTCCTTGTGTGACCTGTACTTGCTCAAGTTCCAGTTATGTGACATATCTGTCCCAGTAACCCTCAAGTGACATCGCTGTTCCCCATTTCATTTTGTGTGATGATCTCTTACCATAGTATACCAAGTATTAGACATGCCTGTTCCCAGATCCCCTTTGTGTGATGTGTGCCTTAATACCTATTGAGGTACATGCCTGCACTTCTGTACTTGTGTCCTGTATCCATGGCCCCTGGTAGCCCTTGAGGTCACATGCCCATGTTCCAGTGCCCTTTAAGTTGTCTTTACCCCAGTGTCACTTATATGATATGTCCATTCACTCATACCCATGTGATGTGGCCATTCCCGGGTACACGTCTTGTACGATATACCTGTACCCTAGTTCCCGGGTACACGTCTTGTACGATATACCTGTGCCCTAGTTCCCGGGTACACGTCTTGTACGATATACCTGTGCCCTAGTTGTCATCTTTGTGATGTGATGATCATCTGCCCCAGTAGCGCCTTATGTTGTGCCCATGCCCCAGTGTGTTTTGCCCATATACCAGTACTGCTCATATCCCTTGGCAAAATATACTTTGCATAATGTCCCTTTGCCTCCACTGCCCCTCAGCTATGTGTCTTTGTTTGCAAGACATCTGATTTTATTTTATAATCTCTCTCTATACAGCTGGATTGGTAATTACATCTCCATCAGGGTCTCTGGTCACCACTCCATCATCCTCCGGTCAGACGTTTCCCATTTCTGCCCCTAGTACCATGATTGTGTCAACGCTGCCTGGTTCACAAACCCTGCAAGTTGTATCAGAACTTACAAAAGCTAAGATCTCTGAGGTGGGGACAGCGGGAGCTCCTAAAACAGGCCGAGGCCGCAAAAAGAAACGTCTCCCAGAGCAGACTCTACCCAACCTTAATGACCCATATGATCTGTCTAATGAGGAGGATGAGGATGCACAAAAGGATGGGAAGACATACAGGTGAGATGTAGCCATAGGCAGTTTAATAGCAAGTGGATGTCCTGAGACTGAACGTTTACTGTCTGCGGTTGGGAGGATTAATGCTGCGTAAGTATAGGGGTATTGAGGGCTTATTAGAGGGAAATCAGTCATATAAATGAATGTTATGATGCCAGTTGCTCTCACAAGTGAATGGCTGGCGTACAGTTGTTAGCTTATGTACTGGTTAATTGCACCGTGTATGGCACTACATTAACCCCGGGGTAAGTGAATCATGCATTGCACCTATTAAAGTCTGTGTCTTGTATACCAGGATTATAAAGCTCGTGAGTCTGCTAAACAGGCACCTGACTCTTGACCTACGTAGTTAATCTTAAAGAGACACTCAATCCAAAATTAAACTTTCATGATTCAGATAGAGCAGCAATTTCTCCTGTTAAGTGTGATCAGTCCACGGGTCATCATTACTTGTGGGATATTAACTGCTCCCCTACAGGAAGTGCAAGAGGATTCACCCAGCAGAGCTGCCATATAGCTCCTCCCCTCTACGTCACCCCCAGTCATTCTCTTGCACCCAACGACTAGATAGGATGTGTGAGAGGACTATGGTGATTATATTTAGTTTTTATACCTTCAATCAAAAGTTTGTTATTTTATAATAGCACCGGAGTGTGTTATTCCTTCTCTGGTAGAATTTGAAGAAGAATCTACCTGAGTTTTTTCTATGATTTTAGCCGGAGTAGTTAAGATCATATTGCTGTTTCTCGGCCATCTGAGGAGAGGTAAACTTCAGATCAGGGGACAGCAGGCAGATTAATCTGCAAAGAGGTATGTAGCAGTTTATTATTTTCTGACATGGAATTGATGAGAAAATCCTGCCATACCGTTATAATGTAAACTCAGCCTTGAATGCAGTAGATGTAGCTGATATCAGGCTGTCATGTATGTATATTTTACACTTCAGTATTCTGGGGAATGGTACTTCTCTGGTTTTATACTGTATGCATAGACTTAACCTAATTTGCAGGGACTTGCAATAGGTTTTAAATGACAATTAATTATTGAGGTAAAACGTTTTTTTGCTGGCATGTAAAAACGTTTTTTTCTCTGAGGTACTGGGTGAAAAAATGTTTTGGGCACTATTTTTTCCACTTGGCAATAGTTTTGGTTTAAATTAGAGCAGTTCACTGATCCCTCTCACTGTTATGTGTGTGGGGGAGGGGCCATTTTTGGCGCTTTTACTACGCATCAAAAAAACTCAGTCAGAGGTTAATTTTCTTCCTGCATGATCCGGTTCATCTCTACAGAGTTCAGGGATCTCCAAAGCCTTTTTTGAGGGAAGTAATCATTACAGCAGAGCTGTGCTGATTGTAATTGTGATAAAAAACGTTTATTTGTGTATTTTTTTCTGCTGCCTGGGTTAGTTATCATTTGCTGAGGGGAACAATCCTTTGCTAAAACTGTATATTCTGACAAAGATTGATGCTATAACTTAATTATTTTAACTGTTATAATTTTTTTCTGTGCTTCTTAAAGGCACAGTACGTTTTCATATTATTTGTAAATTACTTTGAAAAGTATTTCCAAGTTGCTAGTTTATTTGCTAGTGTGTTAAACATGTCTGATTCAGAGGAATATCTCTGTGCTCTATGTGTTAATGCCAAAGTTGAGCCCAATAGAAATTTATGTACTAAATGTATTGATGCTACTTTAAATAACAGTCAATCTGTACAAATTGAACATATTTCACCAAACAACGAGGGGAGAGTTATGCCGACTAACTCGCCTCACGTGTCAGTACCTGCATCTCCCGCTCGGGAGGTGCGTGATATTGTAGCGCCGAGTACATCTGGGCGGCCATTACAAATCACATTACAAGATATGGCTACTGTTATGACTGAAGTTTTGGCTAAACTACCAGAACTAAGAGGTAAGCGTGATCACTCTGGGGTGAGAACAGAGTGCGCTGATAATGCAAGGGCCATGTCTGATACTGCGTCACAGTTTGCAGAACGTGAAGACGGAGAGCTTCATTCTGTGGGTGACGGTTCTGATCCAAATAAACTGGACTCAGACATTTCAAATTTTAAATTTAAGCTTGAGAACCTCCGTGTGTTACTAGGGGAGGTATTAGCGGCTCTGAATGATTGTAACACAGTTGCAATCCCAGAGAAAATGTGTAGGTTGGATAAATATTTTGCGGTACCGACGAGTACTGACGTTTTTCCTATACCTAAGAGACTTACTGAAATTGTTACTAAGGAGTGGGATAGACCCGGTGTGCCTTTCTCACCCCCTCCTATATTCAGAAAGATGTTTCCAATAGACGCCGCCACACGGGACTTATGGCAAATGGTCCCTAAGGTGGAGGGAGCAGTTTCTACTTTAGCTAAGCGTACCACTATCCCGGTGGAGGATAGCTGTGCTTTTTCAGATCCAATGGATAAAAAATTAGAGGGTTACCTTAAGAAAATGTTTGTTCAACAAGGGTTTATATTGCAACCTCTTGCATGTATTGCGCCTGTCACGGCCGCAGCAGCATTTTGGTTTGAGTCTCTGGAAGAGACACTTGAATCATCCACACTAGATGACATCACACACAAACTTAAATTCCTTAAGTTAGCTAATTCATTTATTTCAGATGCCGTAGTACATTTAACTAAACTTGCGGCTAAAAATTCAGGATTCGCCATTCAGGCACGCAGAGCTCTGTGGCTGAAATCCTGGTCAGCTGATGTTACGTCTAAATCTAAATTGCTTAATATTCCTTTCAAAGGGCAGACCTTATTCGGGCCCGGCTTGAAAGAGATTATTGCTGACATTACAGGAGGTAAAGGTCATGCCCTGCCTCAGGACAAGGCCAAAGCCAAGGCTAGACAGTCCAATTTTCGTTCCTTTCGTAATTTCAAAGCAGGAGCAGCATCAACTTCCTCTGCACCAAAACAGGAAGGAGCTGTTGCTCGCTACAGACAAGGCTGGAAACCTAACCAGTCCTGGAACAGGGGCAAACAGGCCAGAAAACCTGCTGCTGCCCCTAAGACAGCATGAATTGAGGGCCCCCGATCCGGGACCGGATCTAGTGGGGGGCAGACTTTCCCTCTTCGCCCAGGCTTGGGCAAGAGATGTTCAGGATCCCTGGGCGTTAGAGATCATATCTCAGGGATACCTTCTGGACTTCAAATCCTCTCCCCCAAGAGGGAGATTTCATCTGTCAAGGTTGTCAACAAACCTAGCAAAGAAGGAAGCGTTTCTACGCTGCGTACAAGATCTTTTATTAATGGGAGTGATCCATCCAGTTCCGCGGTTGGAACAAGGACAAGGGTTTTACTCAAATCTGTTTGTAGTTCCCAAGAAAGAGGGAACCTTCAGGCCAATCTTGGATTTAAAGATCCTAAACAAATTCCTAAGAGTTCCATCGTTCAAGATGGAAACTATTCGAACAATTTTGCCCATGATCCAAGAGGGTCAGTACATGACCACAGTGGATTTAAAGGATGCTTACCTTCACATACCGATTCACAGAAATCATTACCGGTATCTAAGGTTTGCCTTTTTAGACAGGCATTACCAGTTTGTAGCTCTTCCATTCGGACTGGCTACTGCTCCAAGAATCTTCACAAAGGTTCTGGGCACTCTTCTGGCGGTACTAAGACCGCGAGGAATTTCAGTAGCTCCGTACCTAGACGACATACTGATACAAGCTTCAAGCTTTCAAACTGCCAAGTCTCATACAGAGATAGTACTGGCATTTCTAAGGTCGCATGGATGGAAGGTGAACGAAGAGAAAAGTTCTCTCTTTCCACTCACAAGAGTTCCCTTCCTGGGGACTCTGATAGATTCTGTAGAAATGAAGATTTACCTGACAGAGGACAGGTTAACAAAACTTCAAAATGCATGCCGTGTCCTTCATTCCATTCAACACCCGTCAGTAGCTCAATGCATGGAGGTAATCGGACTAATGGTAGCAGCAATGGACATAGTTCCTTTTGCACGCCTACATCTCAGACCACTACAATTGTGCATGCTAAGTCAGTGGAATGGGGATTACTCAGATTTGTCCCCCACTCTAAATCTAAATCAAGAGACCAGAAATTCTCTTCTATGGTGGCTTTATCGGCCACATCTGTCCAGGGGAATGCCATTCAGCAGGCCAGACTGGACAATTGTAACAACAGACGCCAGCCTACTAGGTTCGGGCGCTGTCTGGAATTCTCTGAAGGCTCAGGGACTATGGAATCAGGAGGAGAGTCTCCTTCCAATAAACATTCTGGAATTGAGAGCAGTCCTCAATGCTCTTCTGGCTTGGCCCCAGTTAACAACTCGGGGGTTCATCAGGTTCCAGTCGGACAACATCACGACTGTAGCTTATATCAACCATCAGGGAGGGACAAGAAGCTCCCTAGCAATGATGGAAGTATCGAAGATAATTCGCTGGGCAGAGTCTCACTCTTGCCACCTGTCTGCAATCCACATCCCGGGAGTGGAGAACTGGGAGGCGGATTTCTTAAGTCGTCAGACTTTTCATCCGGGGGAGTGGGAACTTCATCCAGAGGTCTTTGCCCAAATACTTCGACGTTGGGGCAAACCAGAGATAGATCTCATGGCGTCTCGACAGAACGCCAAGCTTCCGCGTTACGGGTCCAGATCCAGGGATCCGGGAGCGGTCCTGATAGATGCCTTGACAGCACCATGGACCTTCAGGATGGCTTATGTGTTTCCACCTTTCCCGATGCTTCCTCGATTGATTGCCAGAATCAAACAGGAGAAAGCATCAGTGATTCTAATAGCGCCTGCATGGCCACGCAGGACTTGGTATGCAGATCTGGTGGACATGTCATTCTGTCCACCTTGGTCGTTACCTCTGAAACAGGACCTTCTGATTCAGGGTCCTTTCAAACATCAAAATCTAACTTCTCTGAAGCTGACTGCTTGGAAATTGAACGCTTGATTTTATCAAAGCGTGGCTTTTCTGAGTCAGTTATTGATACCTTAATACAGGCTAGGAAGCCTGTTACCAGAAAGATTTACCATAAAATATGGCGTAAATACCTATATTGGTGCGAATCCAAAGGTTACTCTTGGAGTAAGGTTAGGATTCCTAGGATATTGTCTTTTCTACAAGAAGGTTTAGAAAAGGGGTTATCCGCTAGTTCCTTAAAGGGACAGATCTCAGCTCTGTCCATTCTGTTACACAAACGTCTGTCAGAAGTTCCAGACGTTCAGGCTTTTTGTCAGGCTTTGGCCAGGATTAAACCTGTGTTTAAAGCTGTGGCTCCACCATGGAGTTTAAACCTTGTTCTTAACGTTTTACAGGGCGTTCCGTTTGAACCCCTTCATTCCATTGATATAAAGTTGTTATCTTGGAAAGTTCTATTTTTAATGGCTATTTCCTCGGCTCGAAGAGTCTCTGAGTTATCAGCCTTACATTGTGATTCTCCTTATTTGATTTTTCACTCGGATAAGGTAGTTCTGCGTACTAAACCTGGGTTCTTACCTAAGGTAGTCACTAACAGGAATATCAATCAGGAGATTGTTGTTCCATCCTTGTGCCCAAATCCTTCTTCAAGGAAGGAACGTCTTTTGCACAATCTGGATGTAGTTCGTGCCCTTAAATTTTATTTACAGGCAACTAAAGATTTTCGACAAACGTCTTCCCTGTTTGTCGTCTACTCTGGTCAGAGGAGAGGTCAAAAAGCTTCTGCTACCTCTCTCTCTTTTTGGCTTCGTAGCATAATTCGTTTAGCTTATGAGACTGCTGGACAGCAGCCTCCTGAAAGAATTACAGCTCATTCCACTAGAGCTGTGGCTTCCACTTGGGCCTTTAAGAATGAGGCCTCTGTTGAACAGATTTGCAAGGCTGCAACTTGGTCTTCGCTTCATACTTTTTCCAAATTTTACAAATTTGACACTTTTGCTTCTTCGGAGGCTATTTTTGGGAGAAAGGTTCTTCAGGCAGTGGTTCCTTCTGTATAAAGAGCCTGCCTGTCCCTCCCGTCATCCGTGTACTTTTGCTTTGGTATTGGTATCCCACAAGTAATGATGACCCGTGGACTGATCACACTTAACAGGAGAAAACATAATTTATGCTTACCTGATAAATTCCTTTCTCCTGTAGTGTGATCAGTCCACGGCCCGCCCTGTGTTTTTTACGGCAGGCAAATACTTTTTAAATTATACTACAGTCACCACTACACCCTTTGGCTTCTCCTTTCTCGTTGGTCCTTGGTCGAATGACTGGAGGTGACGTAGAGGGGAGGAGCTATATGGCAGCTCTGCTGGGTGAATCCTCTTGCACTTCCTGTAGGGGAGCAGTTAATATCCCACAAGTAATGATGACCCGTGGACTGATCACACTACAGGAGAAAGGAATTTATCAGGTAAGCATAAATTATGTTTTTAACCAACTTTACAATTTGCTTCCATTGACAAAATGTGCACAGTCTTTTTTTATATTTACACTGAGGAATTCACAGTATATATGTATATGCATTTGTGATTGGCTGATGGCTGTCACATGGTACGTATATGCATTTGTGATTGGCTGCTGGCTGTCACATGGTACGTTTATGCATTTGTGATTGGCTGATGGCTGTCACATGGTACGTATATGCATTTGTGATTGGCTGATGGCTGTCACATGGTACGTTTATGCATTTGTGATACAGGAGGAGTGGAAATAGACATAACTTTGAAATTTGTCAGTAATAATCTACTCATCTGAAGTTTAGACTAAGTACTATTGCATTGTCTTTTTATCATGCATTTGTTGATTATGTAAATCTACTGTATTTACTGGTCCTTTAACCTCGGTTTTGTATAAACAATATTTCTGTCCAATGGCATGGAGAGCCCACAAATGCATTCTAATTACTAGTGGGAATTCAACTCCCAGTCACCATAAAGGAGGCAAAGAACACCTCAGCAAAGCTTTAAGTATCCCCCCCACTTCCCATAATCCCCCAGTCATTCTTTGCCTCTGTGTATCCAGGAGGTGTGCGAAGATGGTGCTCTGAAGAAACTTAAGTTTTAATCCTTTAAAGGGTAATTTCCCTGCAAGTAAGGATTTGGGGTATTGCTGTGTCTACATAATCCTCTTGAGTAAGAGTTGTGATGGCTATTAGCGGTTGGAGGTCGGCAGGGTAGTCCTTGCTTTTCCTCCAACAAATTATGCTAACCCTCATATAGATAACCAGGGTTGGTTACTCTGCTTTTCTTTTCTCTTCAGGTCCCTGTCAGTAGTCGTCTGGATCTGTCAGACCTGAGATGCTGTGACTGCCCTGCAGCTGAACTCCACAGTTTAGTGCTTTTTCCCTTCTAGGTGAGAAGGCTCTAGCACTTTAGGGGTTAACATTCCTCCTTGTTACAGTGGAGACTGGGACAATGTTATATCTCTTCATGTTGGGCAGTGAGAGCAGGGTATTGAGCTGCACTCATTTCTTTATTGGGAAGGCTGTCAATGAGAGGGTTCTGTTGGGTGGTTATCTTTTCTTTATTTGTGGAGCAAGTGTGGATTACTTTAAAGGAGTGGAGTGTATTAGTTTTTATTAGGTGCTTTATGTGACTTTGTAGATTTTACTGCGCAACGTAATTCGCGCACATTTTTTGTATGTCACATTTAGTTTTTGTTTGCGGTCACGTGACGACTGCACGGCCCCTTTCTTCCACCTGAAGCGGATATTTCAGAAAGTTTCAGCGGCTGTATCCGTATCGGAGGGAGAATGTATTTCTAGTCGGTCCATTGATAGAAATGTTTTCTTCTCAACGGCTGCTAGCCTGTGCAGTGAGACCGAAGGGGTGAGTTCACTCCAGCAGAGCTGGGTGTATAGACGTGCCTTCCTGCAATGTATTTCTTATTGTTAAGTTAAGGATCTGCAGGATCATTTTATTTCATTGTGGCTGAAAAATGTATTAGCTGGGCCAATATTCCTTAGGATATAATGAAATCTGATCAGACCCTTTCTATGTCTTTTGAAAAATGCTTATATTGTCTAGAGGCTCAGGTTATTCCTCCTGTGCAGTTTTGCTCCACATGAGTAAAAAATGTTATTTTCAAAAAGTCTTCTTTTTCAAAGAAATTAACCCTCTTAGAGCCATCTGCCTCTCAGGATATTGTTGTCCCTGACATGCCTCAACTTTCTCCTCAGACGTCCCAGTCCCTAGTAGTTACACAAGCAGTGCCCAGCGGTTCCTCTCAGTCAGTGCCTGGGGGGAGTATTTTCGTCATAAATGGAAAGAGTCCACAGCTGCATTCATTACTTTTGGGAAATTCAGAACCTGGCCACCAGGAGAAGGTAAAGACACCCCAGCCAAAAAGCTTAATTACCCCTCCCACTTCTCTCATCCCGCAGTCATTCTTTGCCTTTCGTCCCAGGAGGTTGGCAGAGAAGTGTCAGAAGTTTTAGCTTAGTCTCTTATGGAGGGTAGTACTCTTCGGCATGGGACTAGAGTTTTAAGTATTCCTGTCAGCCTCTCAGAGCATGGATGAAAGTTAGAGTCCGGAGATGCAGGGAGAGTCTTTCTGCGAAACCATCCCGACTCATATTAACAGCTCCACAAGCAATCGGCGTTGACGAGTTTCGCTGCCTGCTTTCTTCTCTCAAGTCCATGGCAGAAGCGATGCTACTATCTTCACACTTGAAGGGCCGTGTTCCTGTTCCACGGCGTAGATTCTGGTAAAATTGTTTCATTTTACTTCATGAAATGTACAGTATTACAGATGGTTTTTCCGAGGGGCTACCACCTCGCGGGACTAACTTATAACACAGGGTCTCAGTGAGGCTCCTTTTGTATCTTGGAATTAAGGGTTAATATCTCCTGAGGGGGGTTATTAAACAGGGTTTTTTTTTATCATGTTTATTATATGATTCAACCTGCTTATGTGTAGTGTTATTTTGGCTCATGGCTTGTGGAACATAACGGCTTTTGGAAAGTGACGCGACCTTACGGTCGGGCGTGCTTTTTTGGACTATACGGTTCATCTGGAGACCGGGCGTGGTCACGTTTTTGGGCTCCATTTCCACATTCCTGACCGTGTCGCGACTGAGAAATTCTGGTCTGCTGGTGTCTGGTTCTTAAGAGGTGGTAAGTGCCCCAGCCATTGTGGGTGTCAGGTGCCGTTTAGATTTCCATCTAAAGGGGAGGAGAGTCCACGGCTTCATTCATTACTGTTGGGAATTAAGAACCTGGCCACCAGGAGGAGGCAGACACCCCAGCCAAAGGCTTAAATACCTCCCCCACCTCCCTCATCCCCCAGTCATTCTTTGCCTTTCGCCACAGGAGGACGGCTGAGAAGTGCTGAAGATCGGAGTAGTGATAGTACTCTTCATAATGGGACTGGAGTTTTAAGTAGTCCTGTCAGCCTCTCAGTTAGAGCATGGATGAAAGTTAGAGTCCGGAGATGCAGGGAGAGTCTTTCTGTGAAACCATCCTGACTCATATTAACAACTCCACAAGCAATCAGCGTTGACTAGTTTTGCTGCCTGCTTTTTACACTCAAGTCCATGTCAGGAGCGAGGCTACTAACCTGTCACACTTGAAGGGCCGTGTTCATGTTCCACGGCGTAGATTCTGGTAAGATAGTTTCATTTTTATTATAGAATGATAACGCAGAAGACAGGGTCACAGTGTGAGGCCTTTTATCTTTAAAGAATCAAGGGTTAATATTCCTGGAAAGGGGATTATTGAACGGGGGGGGGGTTATACATGATATTGTGTGGCACTTTTAGGTGACTTATGTGAGTATGGCGCGGCCCTTTTTTGGCACGTTTTCTCCTTAGGCAGGGGCGGTTCCTGCCGGGCATTCCATGTGACCAGGTGTGGCTATCTATCTTCCTCTGTTGATCAGCGGCTCAGGAGACGAAACGGTTTCTGTAGTCCGGGTCATAGGAGGTGGTAAATGCCCCAGCCATTGGAGGTATAAAGGTGCATATTTATTAAGTTAATCTAGTCCTTAACATCACAAGCTATGGAGGACTGACGCCTTGGAGAGCTCGCCCTCTTTAACTAGGTCTCATTCCTGTGTTTATTGTGAGGAGGTTCTGGTAGATCAGCCTGCTCAACTATGTTCCACATGCCTTAATAAAGTTATGACATCTAAGAGCAAATGGATGTCTAGTACTACTGAGCCGTCCACCTCTGAGGGGTCCCCGTCCCGTGAGGTGCGTTCCCTGCATCCATCTCCTATTGCACATGCAGCGCCCCAGGGACCAACCATTACTCCTGCGGAAGAGATTCGTTGGCCATAAGATTTTGCGGATCAACTGCAAACGGCGATATCGAAAGTGTTCCATGCCTTACCACGTTCTGCTAAGCGCAAGTGTAGGGTGTATCATGGCGGCCCGGCCCAGGGGTTGTCTACGCCCATGGAAATCTCTGAGGCGTTATACGATGACGAGTCCCACTCCGACTCTTCGGAGGAGGCCCCTTCTGGGTCTGAGTCCGTGTCATCTAAACCTCCAGCTGCGGAAGAGCCTGACTTTAGGTTTAGGATGGAGAATTTGCGCTTTTTGCTCAGACAAGTGCGTGCTACTCTGGAAGTTCCGGAACCAAAACTTCCAGAAGAACCTGCGATACCTAAGCTTGATAAGGTATATGAGGACAGGGTGGTGCCTCAGGCCTTCCCGGTTCCTGTTAAGATGGCAAATATTATTAAGAATGAATAGGAGCGATTAGGTTCTTCCTTTTCCCCTTCTTCCTTTAAGAAACTTTTCCCCGTCCCGGCCTGTCAGCTGGAGCTGTGGGGTACTCTCCCTAAGGTGGATGGTGCTATCTCCACGCTCGCGAAGCGGACAACTATTCCCCTCGAGGATAGTTTGTCGTTCAAAGAGCCCATGGATAAAAAGTTGGAAAAAATGTTGAGGAAGATGTTTCAACACACAGGGTTTGTTTTTTAGCCGGCGGCGCCGCAACATATTGGTGTGAATCCCTTTGTGAAAAGGTTGAGGGGGAGACTTCCATTAACGAGATACAGGACAAGATTAAGGCGATGAAGATTGCCAATTCTTTCATATGTGATGCCAATATGCAAATTATTCGCTTGAACGCTAAAGTGTCAGTTTTTTTCCGTTTTATCTCGCAGGGCTCTGTGGCTAAAGTCTTGGTCTGCGGACATGACCTCTAAGTCAAGGCTGTTGTTCCCTGCCTTTTCAAGTAAAAATTCTGTTCAGTCCAGAATTGGATTCGATCATATCCACGGTTACGGGAGGCAAGGGAGCTTTCCTACCGCAGTATAAGAAGGCTAAGCCTAAAGGATCTACTTTTCGTCCCATTCGTGCGGACAAGGCCCAGCGCAAGCAGCATGCCGCAAAAGCGGACCAGTCCAAGGAGAACTTGGAAGCCGGCTCATTCTTGGAACAAGTCCTAAGCAGAGCAAGAAGCCTGCCGAGATCAAGTCAGCATGAAGGGGCGGCCCCCGACCGGTCTCTGGACCAAGTAGGGGGCAGATTATCTCTCTTCTCAGAAGCCTGGTTCCAAGACGTTCAGGATCCTTGGGTTCTGGAAGTTGTCGCCCAGGGCTACAGGATAGGGTTCAGATCCCATCCGCCCAGGGGCAGATTCCTCCTATCAAACCTGTCTTCAAGGCCGGAAAAGAGAGAAGCCTTTCTAGAATGTATGATGGATCTCTCCTCTCTAGGTGTCATTGTACCAGTACCCAAAGCAGAAAGGGGTCTAGGGTACTATACAAATCTTTTTGTGGTTCCAAAGAAGGAGGGCATGTTCCGCACAATTCTGGACCTAAGGTGTTTAAACAAGTTTCTGAGTGTTCCATCGTTCAAAATGGAAACTATCAGATCTATTCTGCCCCTAGTTCAAGAGGGACAGTTCATGACAACTATAGACTTGAAGGACGCTTACCTTCATGTGCCAATCCACAGGGACCACTTCAAGTTCCTGAGATTTGCGATTCTGGCCCTGAGAGTCTTCAAAAAGGTTCTGAGGGCTCTACTTGCGGTGGCCAGAGCCAGAGGCATTGCTGTGGCGCCCTATCTGGACGACATCCTAGTACAGGCCCCGTCACTCAGTCTCGCAGAGGATCATTCAAGGGCTCTTCTTTTTCTGCTCCAATCTCACGGTTGGAAGATCAACTCAGAAAAGAGTTCCCTGATTCCCAGCAACAGGGTGGAGTTCTTGGGTACTATAATAGACTCTCTGTCCATGAAAATTATTCTCACAGACCTTCGACGCAGGAAGATTGCGTCCTCTTGTCTTGCCCTTCAGTCCTCAAGCCCCTCAATGGCTCAGTGTATGGAGGTGATCGGACTCATGGTTTCCAGCATAGACGTCATTCCATTCGCCAGGTTCCATCTCAGACCTCTTCAATTGTGCATGTTAAGACAGTGGAACGGCGATCATTCAGATCTATCACAGCAGATATCCATGGATGCTCGGACTCTGAACTCCCTCTCGTGGTGGTTACGTCCGGAGCTACTGTCCATGGGGACATCTTCTTGAGGCCGTCCTGGGTAATTGTGACCACGGAAGCGAGTCTGGCAGGATGGGGAGCTGTTTGGGGTGCCAGGATGGCACAAGGAAAATGTTCCTGGGAGGAGTCTCTCCTTCCGATAAATATTCTGGAACTCAGAGCAATCTACAATGCTCTGAAGGCATGGCCTCTTCTGGGATAGTTCAGCTTTATCAGATTCCAGACCGACAACATTACCTCGGTGGCTTACATCAACCACCAGGGGGGTACAAGGTGGAGTGGAAGAAGTCCCACAGCTGCTTGCTCTCAGCGATTCACATTCCAGGTGTGGACAACTGGGAAGCAGACTTTCTCAGCAGGCAATCGTTCCATCTGGAGGAATGGTCTCTTCACCCCAAAGTGTTTGCAGAGATTTGTCTCAGGTGGGGATCGGCGGAGGTAGACCCCATGGCGTCCAGACTCATTTACAAGCTACCCCGATACGAGTCGAGGTCCAGGGATCCCCAGGCAGAACTAATAGATGCCTTAGCGGTGCCTTGGGGGTTAAGCCTAGCTTACATTACCACTTCTACCTCGTGTAGTGGCATGCATCAAACAGGAGTGAGCTTCGGCCGTTCTGATTGCTCCATCGTGGCCGCGGAGGATGTGGTTTGCGGATCTGATGGGGATGTCATCCTCTCTGCCATCGAGGTTACCCTGATGCAGGGATCTGCTGGAAGAGGGCCCCTTTCAACATCAAAATCTCAATTTTCTGAGGCTGACTGCGTGGAGATTGAACGTCTAGTCTTGGCCAAGAGATGCTTTTCGGGAAGTGTGATTGACACTCTTATTCAGGCAAGGAAGCCAGTCACTCGTCGCATCTACCATAAGGTGTGGAGGACTTACTTGTCCTGGTGTGAAAAGCATGGATATCCTTGGCATAGGATGAAGGTATCCAGGATTCTGTGTTTTCTCCAAGACGGTTTGGAGAAGGGTCTTGACGCTAGTTCCTTAAAGGGACAGATTTTTGCATGGTCAGTCTTACTGCATAGGAGACTCGCTGAGCTCCCTGACATCCAATCTTTTGTTCAGGCTCTGTCTAGAATCAGGCCTGTCTTTAGACAGTCTGGTCCCCCATGGAGTTTAAACTTGGTCCTTAAGGTTTTGCAGAGGGTTCCGTTTGAGCCTATGCATTCCATTGACATTAAGATTCTGTCCTGGAAGGTTCTCTTCCTGTTGGCCATTGCATTGGCACGCAGAGTATCTGAACTGGCTGCCTTGCAATGTGAGCCGCCTTATCTGTTTTTTCATGCGGATAAGGCTGTGCTTCGCACTGGTTTGGGGTTTCTTCCCAAGGTGGTGTCTAACCGTAACATCAATCAGGAAATAGTGGCTCCTTCTTTGTGTCCTAACCCTTCTTCTAAGGAGAGGTTACTTCATAATCTGGGTGGGGTTCATGCCTTGAAGTTCTATCTTCAGGCTACGTAGGATTTCAGACAGTCTACATCTTTTTGTGGTGTATTCAGGGAAGCGCACGGGCCAGAAAGCCTCTTCTACTTCTTTGTCCTTTTGGTTGAGGAGCTTGATTCGCTTGGCCTATGAGACAGCGGTACATAAGCCTCCTCAGAGGATCACAGCTCATTCAACCAGAGCTGTGGCTTCTTTTTGGGCCTTCAAGAATGAGGCCTCTATGGAGCAAATTTGTAAGGCGACTACCTGGTCCTCCTTAAACACTTTTTTACAAAGTTTTACAAATTTGACGTTTTTGCTGCTGCGGAAGCTGTTTTTGGGAGAGAGGTTTTGCAGGCTGTGGTGCCCTCAGATTAGGGTCCGCCTTTTACCCTCCTGTTTTCATTCAGTGTCCTCTAGAGCTTGGGTATGTGTTCCCAACAGTAATGAATGAAGCCGTAGACTCTCCTCCCCTTTAGATGGAAAACATAAATTATGCTTACCTGATCATTTCTTTTCCATCGAGGGGAGGAGAGTCCACGGCTCCCGCCCGTATCTCCGATGGGCGGACCTAAATTTTATTTATCTTCTGGCACCATTTATACCCTGATATTTCTCCTACTGTTCCTTATTCCCTCGGCAGAATGACTGAGGGATGAGGGAGGTGGGGGAGGTATATAAGCATTTGGCTGGGGTGTCTGCCTCCTCCTGGTGGCCAGGTTCTTAATTTCCAACAGTAATGAATGAAGCCGTGGACTCTCCTCCCCTCAATGGAAATTAAATTATCAGGTAAGCATAATTTGTTTTTTAGTCCATTCTTTTGTGTTCAATATCCTAGTTATGGAGGAGTCTGATATTGTGGAGACGGACGTCTCTGTTTCAGATTCTACCCCGGATGATACAAGCCTATCAGTTATGTTCTGAATGCCGTATTAGAGTGCTCAATTCATCGGGATCATGGAATCAAGGGGCTGCTGAGCCATCTGCCTCTGGGGTTTCTGTCCTCCAAGTGGCGAGTTCCCTTCCACCATCTCTTACTTCGCATGCAGGTAACCCAGACTTTGCTTATCCTTCTTGGAGAAGGTGGCTTATTCCCACTGGGGGTTTCGGCACAATGTTGCATGTCCATAATTTTGGCGCTGTTGGATCTGTAACTTCCAGAAAGTTGCTTCAGATATTGTTAGTGTTCCGTTATCCGGGGCTCCTCAGGCATGGGATGGCCTGTTCAGCTCTCTGGGGGAATGACTGTCCCTGAGGCTTTAGGGGGTCAACCTTCGGGGCCAGTCTCGTCTTTGGCTCCGGCGGGGGTATGCTTTTCGGACCCTGTTCCTGCGGGTGCGTCTGTTCTTATTGGGCGATAACCTACGGGTTGCCTTCTTTATTCACTCCGGTTAGGATGATTGTTTATTGCTTACAGCTCATGTTTGTTTTATTTTTCCTTCGGGAATTTTATTTTCTGGAATAGATACTTGTGACTTTTTGATCTCATTGTTTACTTTTACGGAAGTTTGTTTAGTGGACGTGTTTGGTCCTATGTCATCTGCCGTTTATTCTCTCTCTGGGGGTGAATATGTGAGGCCTTGGGCCCTTGGTTGCAGGCTAGTCCTGCTTGGGTTCAGATCCTTCTGTCCCTATTTCAGAATCGTGGCGCCTGTTCTACCTGGCTGATCCAGGTAGAGCGCAGAGTGCTTCACGTTATTAGTATTCTTGTTTTTAATTTACAAGTTCTGCTGAGCATTCTGGAAGGACCTAAGGGTTTGTGTGGCGTGGAGGATTGGTTCAGTCCTCATTAGCCTTTTTAGCTGGTCGTCTTAGATTCAGTGGAGTTGCGCTGTGACACTCAGTTGTTTTTGATGTCTGTTGGGACTTAGAGTCTTCCTTTCCGCGTAGGTGAGGGTTTGGAGGATTTAGGGCCTCCTTGCCGTTGGTTCCTGGCAGTCTTGCCTTTTAGGGGCTTTTTGGAGACTTCCGGATTTTGTCAGTTATCCTTAGCGGTTTAGCTGCTTTCTGGTAGGGCCTGTGGCCTTTTTCCTGTTTTTGGGAGTTAGTTTTTTCCCTATTGGGGACGATAGGCTGTGTTGTCTCCTCCAAGCTTTGCTTAGGGTTTTTTTTTTTTCTACCGGGGTTGGGATGCTTTGCATTCTTTTTCCTTAGGTGGGTTCCTCTGGTTGCGTACTCTGAGGTGTTTATGGAGACGTTTAGGGGCACACTGGCGTGTCCTCGTGGTTTGCTGTAGCCTTGTTCTACTTCCTCTTCAGACGACTTGGTTCTCTATGTTTTCCCTTGGTCTTGGATGTCTTGGTGGTGTTCTGCATGCCTTTTGGGCTCTAGAGTCTTGTAGTGACTCTGTTGTGCTCTAGCTCCTTTTGGAGTGCTGGACTCCAGCACGGGGTATTCTCTCCCTTTGAGTTGGAAATTTTTGAGTTACTCTTGTTTTCTGTTTTTCTGGTTAGTCCAGTCATTCCCCTGTGAGGTCTGTTTTCAGACGGGGTATTTGTGTTCCCTGGGGTGTGGTTGGTTCCACACATTTCTGGGCTCGGGCCTATAGTTTTTGTCTTGGATCTTTCCGGATGTCCGGAACCTTATGATCCTGTGGCTGGTTCAGTGCGTTCCAGTTTTTCCAGGATACATTGGCTATGACTTAGGGTCTAGTTAGTGAGCTGCTTGCAGCTTGGCCAGGATCTGAGCAGAATCTGGGATCTGGGGTTAGTCCTCGGGTCTTGAGGTACGGTGAGCCTCTTTAAGGTTTAAAACCAAATACACGACAGGCAGAAAATGTGCCTGACCGGTATTTATAAGAGGCGCCAACAAAGTATATTGGAGTAATCTAAATAAAAAATATAATATATAGAAGGGGAAGAAAGGCGCGCTAGACAGCAGATTATTATAATATTACAATGTTCATACAGTTCATGAATAGAGAAAGAGATAAAATCTGTTGGTGGATATTTCTGACCGTAAGAAGTAGTGTTTATAGTGGATGTAAAAAACAAGGCTGCTCCTCTTGATCCCGGAGTGTAGAAAAAGCTGTTAAAAGATATAAACAAGAAGAGGGCGCCTCATAGCATAATACTGTTTGACAAGCACAAATATGCTGTTAAGAAATGCGCTTACCAGATGGAATGGCACTGTACTTTGACCAGTGCAAATCAGCAGGCTAGCACTTAACAGTGGCTAGTACACTGAACCCGGTTTTGGCTTGTGATGATCGCCGCTGATTCCTCAATGCTGCACAGCTGCAGAAAGCTATTCAATCTCTGTTTGAATCGCCAATACCACTGAATAAAAACAAAGGCAACTTCCGATCTTTACTTTAAAAGAATACAACGGTTTATTTTTGTAACGCTTTTCTCGACCAATCTCCTGGTCGTTTCTCCTGGTCTTGTCTGAGGAAACGACCAGGAGATTGGTCGAGAAACTGCAGACACTCAGGCTCGTCTGGAACAGGTGATATCCTCGTCCCACCAGAGGGTGTCCAAGGATGAAGTGTGTGTCTCACTGGATATACCAGGCTACAAGTGATGGAAGTAGCCAATCTTTAATTGAGCCCCCGTAGTAGATAGATGTAGATCCACAGGGATGGCAATAAAGTATCAGATCCAGAAAGAATAGTACAGTGTAGCAGCAAAGGTGACCAGACTCAGTGAGTTTATATGGCAGTACCTTTTAATCTTGACAGCAGCTCCAGCTTCCTCCACCTTGGAAGCTGGAGCTGCTGTCAAGATTAAAAGGTACTGCCGTATAAACTCACTGTGAGTCTGGTCTGGTCATCTTTGCTCAATGGATGTTTTGCAGTTTGAAGGTGGGTTTGGTGCTCTGATCTGGTATAATGGTAAGAGCAACAGCTTGGGTCTTTTGACAACTCAGGTTTGATTCCCATTACTGGGAAGTGTATTTTTATCAAATCTACTTCATCTGCTCTTTACTTGCTCTGCAAGTATTTTTGTTTACAAGTCATCCTGGTATGACTATTGCGTGTGCTTGATGCAGGTGTTTTCTATCTGGGTTTGCAGCACATATTTTGGCTCTGTATATTTTGATATTCTGAGTTCCTTGCGACTTGAGGACTTTGTCTTCAGTTGTTATTTAGGGTGCATTTGCACTGTATTAGGAGAAGTTTTTCTTCTCTGTTTTCAGATCCCGGTCCTAATCTTGTGGTTTCTGTACTCTTTGGGGACTTGGTGTTGCCTCCCCTTGTTTCCCAGGACTGGTTTTCGGTCTCTGTGAGCTTAACTTGGTTCTGGAGTTTTTTCCTTATTTTTTTTTGGATCTTGTTGTACCCTATTTAGGGTCTTCCGGGTATCCTTGTCTGGTTTCTCTGTGTTCTCTTCCTTTTGGGAGTTTACGGAGTTAATCCCTTTCTCTAGTAAGGGGTGTGTTGGGGACCGACTGCTGGGCGATGGTGTCTCCCGGAGGTGTGTTGGCTCCGAGTCTTTTTTCTGCGGTCTCTAGCAAGGCTTGTGATCTTCTGTGGGTCAGTGTCCTTTTTCAAAGTTTTCTCGGCTTCGGACGAAGCAGGTTTTTTGCTGGGTAGCTTGGGTATAGTTTTCCCAAAAGTAATGAATGCAGTTGTGGACTCCTTTCCATTTATGAAGAAAAAACGTAAATTATGCTTATATGATGATTTTATTTTCTACAGATGGAAAGAGTCCACAGCTCCCCACCCGTATTTTTTTCTGTGCAGCGTCTGGTTTTTTTGTTCTTCTGGCACCTTTTTACCCTGATATTTCTTCTGCTGTTCCTTGTTCCTCAGCAGAATGACTGGGGGATGAGGGAAGTGGGAGGGGTATTTAAGCCTTTGACTGGGGTGTCTTTGCCTCCTCCTGGTGGCCAGGTTCTGAATTTCCCAAAAGTAATGAATGCAGCTGTGGACCTGCAAATTATCAGGTAAGCATAATATATGTTTTTTACCAGGTGATTTTGCAGTGCAGCTTACTTCTGTGGTGTCTGCAGCCCTGAGTGCCTTACCGATCTCCGCCTACTACTTAAGGAGGTTTTGGCTACTCTAGAGGATTCAGAAACTACAGTCGCGGAGACTCCTAAGGTCAACAAGCTATGGCAGCCAGTTGCTAGTATGGCGGCAGTCTCAGGTGCGGCCTCTTATTGGTGTGACTCCTTATCGGACCTAATTTTGGAGGAAACTACTGTGGAGGAGATCCAAGACAGGATCAAGGCCTTAAAACTGTCTAATACCTTCATTTGTGATGCCAGTATGCAGGTAGTACGTCTAGTGCAAAGACTAGTCTTGCCATTCTATCTCGCAGAGCCTTGTGGTTAAAGTCTTGGTCTGCAGATATGGTTTCCAAGTCTAGACTTCTGTCTTTTCCTTTTAAAGGGAAGACCTTGTTTGGGCCTGGCCTGGCTGAGATAATCTCCACGGTCATGGGTGGAAAGGGATTCTTTCTACCCCAGGATAAGATGATTAGACCTAAGGGTCGCCAGACTTCTAATTTTCGTTCCTTTTGCAATTTCAAAGGACAGAAATTCTTCTTCTTCTTCTTCTTCTTCTTCTTCTTCTTCTTCTTCTTCTTCTTCTTCTTCTCCTCCTCCTCCTCCTCCTCCTCCTCCTCCTCCTCCTCCTCCTCCTCCTCCTCCTCCTCCTCCTCCTCCTCCTCCTCCTCCTCCTCCCTCCCTCCCTCCCTCCCTCCCTCCCTCCCTCCCTCCCTCCCTCCCTCCCTCCCTCCCTCCCTCCTCCTCCTCCCTCCTCTCCCTCCACTCCCTCCTCACCTTCCTCTCCCTCCTCTTCCTCCTGTCCCTCCTCACCCTCCTCTCCCTCCTCTCCCTCCTCTCCCTCCTCTCCCTCCTCTCCCTCCTCGCCCTCCTCTCCCTCCTCTCCCTCCTCTCCCTCCTCTCCCTCCTCTCCCTCCTCTCCCTCCCTCCTCTCCCCCTCCAACCTTGGAATAAGGGTAAGCAGTCCAAGAAGCCTTCCTCTGAGAAGAAAATCAGCATGAAGCGTTCGCCCCCGATCCGAGTGTGGATCAAGTTCGGGGCAGACTTTCATTTTTTTTCAAGAGGCTTGGATTTGCGATGTTCCCGAACATTGGGCGATGGAAGTAGTCAGGGATACAAGATCGGTTTCAAATCTCGTCCTCAGAGAGGCAGATTTCTCCTGTCAAGATTATCAGCTATCCACGAAAAAAAGAAAGGCATTCTTAAACTGCGTCAGGGATCTCTCTTCTTTAGGAGTGATCGCTACTGTTCCTCTGTCAGAACAGGGTCGAGGATTATATTCCAACCTATTTATGGTTCCCAAGAAAGAGGGAACCTTTCGACCTATTCTAGACCTGAAGTGCCTCAACAAACTTCTCAAGACTATTTCTTCTATTCTCCCCTTAAATTTCGGTCTGATTGACCTATTTCCACCGTTTGCCCTTCTTCCTCGGGTGATAGCCCGTATCAAACGGAAGCAGGCTTCTGTGATTCTAATTGCTCCAGCTTGGCCTTGCAGAATTCTGTTTGTGGACCTGGTGAAGATGTCATCCTCTTCTCCTGTGGAAATTACCGCTGAGGAAGGACCTTCTACTTCAGGGTCCTTTTCTTCATCCAAATCTAGATTCTCTGAAGCTGACCGAGTGGAGATTTAACGCCTAGTCTTGTCTAGACAAGGTTTTTCTGAAAAGGTTATTGACACCGGCAACTTATATACCATGAGGTTTGGCACACATACCTTTACTGGTGCGAATCTCTGGGTTTTCCTTGGCGTAAAGTGAGTGCCCAGTATTCTGTCTTTTCTCCAGGAAGTTCTGGAGAAGGGCTTGTCAGTCAGTTCCCTGAAGGGTCAGATTTCTGCCCGTTCTGTTACATAAGAGTTTGGCCGACTTACCTGATGTTCAGTCCTTTGTTCAGGCCCTGGTCAGAATCAGGCCTGTGTCTAAACCTGTTGCTCCTCCTTGGAGCCTTAATCTTGTTCTTCGGGTTCTGCAGCAAGCTCCGTTTGAGCCTATGCATTCGGTTGATATTAAGTTGTTGTCTTGGAAAGTTTTGTTTTTACTTGCTATTTCTTCTGCTCGTAGAGTCTCAGAGCTTTCGGCTCTACAGTGTGACCCCCCTTATCTTATTTTCCATGATGATTAGGCGGTCATTCGTACCAAATTGGGATTTTTTCCTAAGGTGGTTTCACACCGCAATATCAGGAAATTGTTCCTTCGTTCTGTCCTAATCCTTCTCAGAAAAAACGTCTGTTACATAACCTGGATTTAGTTTGTGCTCTAAAATTCTATCTCCATGCTACTAAGGATTTTCGGCAATCTTCTGCCCTTTTTGTACTGTTTGCTGGCAAATGTAAGGTCCAGAAGGCCACGTCTACTACTCTCTCCTTTTGATTAAGAAGTGTCATTCGGTTGGCTTATGAGACAGCTGGACAGCATCCCACTAGTAATTAGAATGGATTCATGGACTCTCCATGCCAGGAAAGAAAAGAATGTATCAGGTAAGCATAAATTTAGTTTTTGCTGCTTGCTTCAGACATTGTTATACCTGTTCTCAGTCATGTCAGTCCTGGAGTAAGAAGTTCCCCAAGCAATGAAATAATGCAGCCACATATCTCTTGGTGCTGTTTTCCACACTTTTCTGTGAGAGAGCTGCAGACTTCATCTTGTGTAAAGTATCAGCATTCCTCTGCTGATTTAGTGTATGCTGCCAGCTGCAGTCTGACCCTGTGAGAGAGCTGCAGACTTCATCTTGTGTAAAGTAACAGCATTCCTCTGCTGATTTAGTGTTTGCTGCCAGCTGCAGTCTGACCCTGTGAGAGAGCTGCAGACTCCATCTTGTGTAAAGTAACAGCATTCATCTGATCTGCTGATTTAGTGTTTGCTGCCAGCTGCAGTCTGACCCTGTGAGAGAGCTGCAGACTCCATCTTGTGTAAAGTAACAGCATTCCTCTGATCTGCTGATTTAGTGTTTGCTGCCAGCTGCAGTCTGATCTGTGAGAGAGCTGCAGACTTCATCTTGTGTAAAGTAACAGCATTCCTCTGCTGATTTAGTGTTTGCTGCCAGCTGCAGTCTGACCCTGTGAGAGAGCTGCAGACTCCATCTTGTGTAAAGTAACAGCATTCATCTGCTGATTTAGTGTATGCTGCCAGCTGTAGTCTGACCCTGTGTGAGAGCTGCAGACTCCATCTTGTGTAAAGTAACAGCATTCCTCTGATCTGCTGATTTAGTGTTTGCTGCCAGCTGCAGTCTGACTCTGTGAGAGAGCTGCAGACTTCATCTTGTGTAAAGTAACAGCATTCCTCTGCTGATTTAGTGTTTGCTGCCAGCTGCAGTCTGACTCTGTGAGAGAGCTGCAGACTTCATCTTGTGTAAAGTAACAGCATTCCTCTGCTGATTTAGTGTTTGCTGCCAGCTGCAGTCTGACCCTGTGAGAGAGCTGCAGACTCCATCTTGTGTAAAGTAACAGCATTCCTCTGCTGATTTAGTGTTTGCTGCCAGCTGCAGTCTGACCCTGTGAGAGAGCTGCAGACTCCATCTTGTGTAAAGTAACAGCATTCCTCTGCTGATTTAGTGTATGCTGCCAGCTGCAGTCTGACCCTGTGAGAGAGCTGCAGACTCCATCTTGTGTAAAGTAACAGCATTCCTCTAATCTGCTGATTTAGTGTATGCTGCCAGCTGCAGTCTGACCCTGTGAGAGAGCTGCAGACTTCATCTTGTGTAAAGTAACAGCATTCCTCTGATCTGCTGATTTAGTGTATGCTGCCAGCTGCAGTCTGACCCTGTGAGAGAGCTGCAGACTTCATCTTGTGTAAAGTAACAGCATTCCTCTGATCTGCTGATTTAGTGTATGCTGCCAGCTGTAGTCTGACCCTGTGTGAGAGCTGCAGACTCCATCTTCTGTAAAGTAACAGCATTCCTCTGATCTGCTGATTTAGTGTTTGTTGCCAGCTGCAGTCTGACTCTGTGAGAGAGCTGCAGACTTCATCTTGTGTAAAGTAACAGCATTCCTCTGCTGATTTAGTGTTTGCTGCCAGCTGCAGTCTGACTCTGTGAGAGAGCTGCAGACTTCATCTTGTGTAAAGTAACAGCATTCCTCTGCTGATTTAGTGTTTGCTGCCAGCTGCAGTCTGACCCTGTGAGAGAGCTGCAGACTCCATCTTGTGTAAAGTAACAGCATTCCTCTGCTGATTTAGTGTTTGCTGCCAGCTGCAGTCTGACCCTGTGAGAGAGCTGCAGACTTCATCTTGTGTAAAGTAACAGCATTCCTCTAATCTGCTGATTTAGTGTATGCTGCCAGCTGCAGTCTGACCCTGTGAGAGAGCTGCAGACTTCATCTTGTGTAAAGTAACAGCATTCCTCTGATCTGCTGATTTAGTGTATGCTGCCAGCTGCAGTCTGACCCTGTGAGAGAGCTGCAGACTTCATCTTGTGTAAAGTAACAGCATTCCTCTGATCTGCTGATTTAGTGTATGCTGCCAGCTGCAGTCTGACCCTGTGAGAGAGCTGCAGACTTCATCTTGTGTAAAGTAACAGCATTCCTCTGCTGATTTAGTGTATGCTGCCAGCTGCAGTCTGACCCTGTGAGAGAGCTGCAGACTTCATCTTGTGTAAAGTAACAGCATTCCTCTGATCTGCTGATTTAGTGTATGCTGCCAGCTGCAGTCAGACCCTGTGAGAGAGCTGCAAGAGCTGCAGACTCCATCTTATGTAAAGTAACAGCATTCCTCTGCTGATTTAGTGTTTGCTGCCAGCTGCAGTCTGACCCTGTGAGAGAGCTGCAGACTTCATCTTGTGTAAAGTAACAGCATTCCTCTAATCTGCTGATTTAGTGTATGCTACCAGCTGTAGTCTGACCCTGTGAGAGAGCTGCAGACTTCATCTTGTGTAAAGTAACAGCATTCCTCTGATCTGCTGATTTAGTGTATGCTACCAGCTGCAGTCTGACCCTGTGAGAGAGCTGCAGACTCCATCTTGTGTAAAGTAACAGCATTCCTCTGCTGATTTAGTGTATGCTACCAGCTGCAGTCTGACCCTGTGAGAGAGCTGCAGACTTCATCTTGTGTAAAGTAACAGCATTCCTCTGCTGATTTAGTGTTTGCTGCCAGCTGCAGTCTGACCCTGTGAGAGAGCTGCAGACTCCATCTTGTGTAAAGTAACAGCATTCATCTGCTGATTTAGTGTATGCTGCCAGCTGTAGTCTGACCCTGTGTGAGAGCTGCAGACTCCATCTTGTGTAAAGTAACAGCATTCCTCTGATCTGCTGATTTAGTGTTTGCTGCCAGCTGCAGTCTGACTCTGTGAGAGAGCTGCAGACTTCATCTTGTGTAAAGTAACAGCATTCCTCTGCTGATTTAGTGTTTGCTGCCAGCTGCAGTCTGACTCTGTGAGAGAGCTGCAGACTTCATCTTGTGTAAAGTAACAGCATTCCTCTGATCTGCTGATTTAGTGTATGCTGCCAGCTGCAGTCTGACCCTGTGAGAGAGCTGCAGACTTCATCTTGTGTAAAGTAACAGCATTCCTCTGATCTGCTGATTTAGTGTATGCTGCCAGCTGCAGTCTGACCCTGTGAGAGAGCTGCAGACTTCATCTTGTGTAAAGTAACAGCATTCCTCTGATCTGCTGATTTAGTGTATGCTGCCAGCTGCAGTCAGACCCTGTGAGAGAGCTGCAAGAGCTGCAGACTCCATCTTATGTAAAGTAACAGCATTCCTCTGCTGATTTAGTGTTTGCTGCCAGCTGCAGTCTGACCCTGTGAGAGAGCTGCAGACTTCATCTTGTGTAAAGTAACAGCATTCCTCTGATCTGCTGATTTAGTGTATGCTGCCAGCTGCAGTCTGACCCTGTGAGAGAGCTGCAGACTTCATCTTGTGTAAAGTAACAGCATACACTAAATCAGCAGATCAGAGGAATGCTGTTACTTTACACAAGATGAAGTCTGCAGCTCTCTCACAGGGTCAGACTGCAGCTGGCAGCATACACTAAATCAGCAGATCAGAGGAATGCTGTTACTTTACACAAGCTGCAGTCTGACCCTGTGAGAGAGCTGCAGACTCCATCTTGTGTAAAGTAACAGCATTCCTCTGCTGATTTAGTGTATGCTACCAGCTGCAGTCTGACCCTGTGAGAGAGCTGCAGACTTCATCTTGTGTAAAGTAACAGCATTCCTCTGCTGATTTAGTGTATGCTGCCAGCTGCAGTCTGACCATGTGAGAGAGCTGCAGACTTCATCTTGTGTAAAGTAACAGCATTCCTCTGCTGATTTAGTGTTTGCTGCCAGCTGCAGTCTGACCCTGTGAGAGAGCTGCAGACTCCATCTTGTGTAAAGTAACAGCATTCCTCTGATCTGCTGATTTAGTGTATGCTGCCAGCTGCAGTCTGACCCTGTGAGAGAGCTGCAGACTTCATCTTGTGTAAAGTAACAGCATTCCTCTGATCTGCTGATTTAGTGTATGCTGCCAGCTGCAGTCTGACCCTGTGAGAGAGCTGCAGACTTCATCTTGTGTAAAGTAACAGCATTCCTCTGATCTGCTGATTTAGTGTTTGCTGCCAGCTGCAGTCTGACCCTGTGAGAGAGCTGCAGACTTCATCTTGTGTAAAGTAACAGCATTCCTCTGATATATTATCTGCAGGATAAGGCAGATCCTGGGTTCCGTGCCCCACAAGCCACATATCCCTTGGTGCTGTTTTCCACACTTTTCTGTAAGAAGTTCCCCACTCAGAGAAGGTAGCAACTTCCCCTGCACAACTTCACTTCCTGCCAACTATCAGACCTAGTGTTGTAGTGTTTGAATGCCAAGGGCGACTCCTTCCAACAACCTGTTGTCCTAAATTATGTTCAGTTGGACATAAATGGCATCTCTTGCATGTCTTATTCTTCTTGTTAAAGTCCTCAGGACCATTTGCTCACCTCTCTATCTCTTAACATGTGACACTGTCTTTGTAGAAGGAGCCATTTCTCTCTGGCTGTAGCATGGAGCCATCTCTCTGTCTGTAGCATGGGGCCACCTCTCTGTCTGTAGCATGGGGCCACCTCTCTGTCTGTAGCATGGGGCCACCTCTCTGTAGCATGGGGCCACCACTCTGTCTGTAGCATGGGGCCACCACTCTGTCTGTAGCATGAGGCCACCACTCTGTCTGTAGCATGGGGCCACCACTCTGTCTGTAGCATGGGGCCACCACTCTGTCTGTAGCATGGGGCCACCACTCTTTCTGTAGCATGGGGCCACCACTCTGTCTGTAGCATGGGGCCACCACTCTGTAGCATGGGGCCACCACTCTGTCTGTAGCATGGGGCCACCACTCTGTCTGTAGCATGGGGCCACCACTCTGTCTGTAGCATGGGGCCACCACTCTGTCTGTAGCATGGGGCCACCACTCTGTCTGTAGCATGGGGCCACCACTCTGTCTGTAGCATGGGGCCACCACTCTGTAGCATGGGGCCACCACTCTGTCTGTAGCACTGGGTCATCTCTCTGTCTGTCTGTAGCACTGGGTCATCTCTCTGTCTGTAGCACTGGGTCATCTCTCTGTCTGTAGCACTGGGTCATCTCTCTGTCTGTAGCACTGGGTCATCTCTATCTCTTCCTGTAGCAGGGGCCGTCTCTATCTCTTCCTGTAGCAGGGGCCGTCTCTATCTCTTCCTGTAGCAGGGGCCGTCTCTATCTCTTCCTGTAGCAGGGGCCGTCTCTATCTCTTCCTGTAGCAGGGGCCGTCTCTATCTCTTCCTGTAGCAGGGGCCGTCTCTATCTCTTCCTGTAGCAGGGGCCGTCTCTGTCTCTTCCTGTAGCAGGGGCCGTCTCTGTCTCTTCCTGTAGCAGGGGCCGTCTCTGTCTCTCCCTGTAGCAGGGGCCGTCTCTGTCTCTGCAGCAGGGGCCGTCTCTGTCTCTGCAGCAGGGGCCGTCTCTGTCTCTGCAGCAGGGGCCGTCTCTCTCTGTCTGCAGCAGGGGCCATCTCTGTCTCTCCCTGTAGCAGGGGCCGTCTCTGTCTCTTCCTGTAGCAGGGGCCGTCTCTGTCTCTTCCTGTAGCAGGGGCCGTCTCTGTCTCTGCAGCAGGGGCCGTCTCTGTCTCTTCCTGTAGCAGGGGCCGTCTCTATCTCTTCCTGTAGCAGGGGCCGTCTCTATCTCTTCCTGTAGCAGGGGCCGTCTCTATCTCTTCCTGTAGCAGGGGCCGTCTCTATCTCTTCCTGTAGCAGGGGCCGTCTCTATCTCTTCCTGTAGCAGGGGCCGTCTCTATCTCTTCCTGTAGCAGGGGCCGTCTCTGTCTCTTCCTGTAGCAGGGGCCGTCTCTGTCTCTTCCTGTAGCAGGGGCCGTCTCTGTCTCTTCCTGTAGCAGGGGCCGTCTCTGTCTCTTCCTGTAGCAGGGGCCGTCTCTGTCTCTTCCTGTAGCAGGGGCCGTCTCTGTCTCTTCCTGTAGCAGGGGCCGTCTCTGTCTCTTCCTGTAGCAGGGGCCGTCTCTGTCTCTTCCTGTAGCAGGGGCCGTCTCTGTCTCTTCCTGTAGCAGGGGCCGTCTCTGTCTCTTCCTGTAGCAGGGGCCGTCTCTGTCTCTTCCTGTAGCAGGGGCCGTCTCTGTCTCTGTAGCAGGGGCCGTCTCTGTCTCTGTAGCAGGGGCCGTCTCTGTCTCTGCAGCAGGGGCCGTCTCTGTCTCTGCAGCAGGGGCCGTCTCTGTCTCTGCAGCAGGGGCCGTCTCTGTCTCTGCAGCAGGGGCCGTCTCTGACTCTGCAGCAGGGGCCGTCTCTGTCTCTGCAGCAGGGGCCGTCTCTGTCTCTGCAGCAGGGGCCGTCTCTGTCTCTGCAGCAGGGGCCGTCTCTGTCTCTGCAGCAGGGGCCGTCTCTGTCTCTGCAGCAGGGGCCGTCTCTGTCTCTGCAGCAGGGGCCGTCTCTGTCTCTGCAGCAGGGGCCGTCTCTGTCTCTGCAGCAGGGGCCGTCTCTGTCTCTGCAGCAGGGGCCGTCTCTGTCTCTGCAGCAGGGGCCGTCTCTGTCTCTGCAGCAGGGGCCGTCTCTGTCTCTGCAGCAGGGGCCGTCTCTGTCTCTGCAGCAGGGGCCGTCTCTGTCTCTGCAGCAGGGGCCGTCTCTGTCTCTGCAGCAGGGGCCATCTCTCTCTCTCTCTGTCTGCAGCAGGGGCCATCTCTCTCTCTCTCTGTCTGCAGCAGGGGCCATCTCTCTCTCTCTCTGTCTGCAGCAGGGGCCATCTCTCTCTCTCTCTGTCTGCAGCAGGGGCCATCTCTCTCTCTCTCTCTCTGCAGCAGGGGCCATCTCTCTCTCTCTCTGTCTGCAGCAGGGGCCATCTCTCTCTCTCTCTGTCTGCAGCAGAGGCCATCTCTCTCTCTCTGTCTGCAGCGGGGACCATCTCTCTCTCTCTGTCTGCAGCGGGGACCATCTCTCTCTCTCTGTCTGCAGCGGGGACCATCTCTCTCTCTCTGTCTGCAGCGGGGACCATCTCTCTCTCTCTGTCTGCAGCGGGGACCATCTCTCTCTCTCTGTCTGCAGCGGGGACCATCTCTCTCTCTCTGTCTGCAGCGGGGACCATCTCTCTCTCTCTGTCTGCAGCGGGGACCATCTCTCTCTCTCTGTCTGCAGCGGGGACCATCTCTCTCTCTCTGTCTGCAGCGGGGACCATCTCTCTCTCTCTGTCTGCAGCGGGGACCATCTCTCTCTGTCTGCAGCGGGGACCATCTCTCTCTCTGTCTGCAGCAGGGGCCATCTCTCACAGGGGCCATCTCTCTCTCTCTCTCTCTCTCTCTGTCTGCAGCAGGGGCCCTCTCTCTCTTTCTCTGTAGCAGGGTGCATCTCTCTCTGTAGCAGGGGGCATCTCTCTCTCTGTAGCAGGGGGCATCTCTCTCTCTGTAGCAGGCGGCATCTCTCTCTCTGTGTAGCAGGGGGCATCTCTCTCTCTCTGTAGCAGGGGGCATCTCTCTCTCTGTGTAGCAGGGGGCATCTCTCTCTCTCTGTAGCAGGGGGCATCTCTCTCTCTGTGTAGCAGGGGGCATCTCTCTCTCTGTAGCAGGGGGCATCTCTCTCTCTGTAGCAGGGGGCATCTCTCTCTCTGTAGCAGGGGGCATCTCTCTCTCTGTAGCAGGGGGCATCTCTCTCTCTGTAGCAGGGGGAATCTCTCTCTCTCTGTAGCAGGGGGAATCTCTCTCTCTCTGTAGCAGGGGGAATCTCTCTCTCTGTAGCAGGGGGAATCTCTCTCTCTCTCTGTAGCAGGGGGCATCTGTCTCTCTCTCTGTAGCAGGGGGCATCTGTCTCTCTCTCTGTAGCAGGGGGCATCTGTCTCTCTCTCTGTAGCAGGGGGCATCTGTCTCTCTCTCTGTAGCAGGGGGCATCTGTCTCTCTGTAGCAGGGGGCATCTGTCTCTCTGTAGCAGGGGGCATCTGTCTCTCTCTCTGTAGCAGGGGGCATCTGTCTCTTTGTAGCAGGGGGCATCTCTCTGTAGCAGGGGGCGTGTCTCTTGTTCTCTCTCTCTCTCTCTCTCTGTAGCAGGGGGCATCTCTCTCTCTCTGTAGCAGGGGGCATCTCTCTCTCTCTGTAGCAGGGGGCATCTCTCTCTCTGTAGCAGGGGGCATCTCTCTGTAGCAGGGGGCATCTCTCTGTAGCAGGGGGCGTGTCTCTCGTTCGCTCTCTCTCTGTAGCAGGGGGCATCTCTGTCTGCAACAGGGGGCCAACTCTCTCTCTGTAGCGGCAGGACATCTCTGTTTGTAGCAGGGGGCCATGTCTCTAGCAGTGGGCTATCTCTCTCTTTGTCTCTAGCTGTGGGCCACCTTTCTCTGTGTCTGTAGCAGTGGGCATTCTCTCTGTCTGTAGCAGGGAGGCACCTTCCTGTCTGTAGTAGGGAGGCACCTTCCTGTCTGTAGCAGGGAGGCACCTTCCTGTCTGTAGCAGGGAGGCACCTTCCTGTCTGTAGCAGGGAGGCACCTTCCTGTCTGTAGCAGGGAGGCACCTTCCTGTCTGTAGCAGGGAGGCACCTTCCTGTCTGTAGCAGGGAGGCACCTTCCTGTCTGTAGCAGGGAGGCACCTTCCTGTCTGTAGCAGGGAGGCACCTTCCTGTCTGTAGCAGGGAGGCACCTTCCTGTCTGTAGCAGGGAGGCACCTTCCTGTCTGTAGCAGGGAGGCACCTTCCTGTCTGTAGCAGGGGGGCACCTTCCTGTCTGTAGCAGGGGGGCACCTTCCTGTCTGTAGCAGGGGGGCACCTTCCTGTCTGTAGCAGGGGGGCACCTTCCTGTCTGTAGCTTGGGGCATCGCTATATATGTTAGTATAAAGTATGTTGTTTTGCATTTATTATCTGATAAAGACAATTGTGTACAGATATGTAGCAGGGTCACATAGTCATTATGTTAGTGCGTATATGTTGTGTTATTTGTTAGATGTACTGACGTAGCCGTGTGCTTAGTGTGTATGTGTCATGTTACTTGTTAGACGTACTGACGTTACTGTGTGCTTAGTGTATGTGTCATGTTACTTGTTAGACGTACTGACATAACTGTGTGCTTAGTGTGTATTTGTGTCATGTTACTTGTTAGACGTACTGACGTTACTGCTTGCTTAGTGTGTATATGTCATGTTACTTGTTAGACGTACTGACGTAACTGCGTGCTTAGTGTGTATGTGTCATGTTACTTGTCAGACGTACTGACGTAACTGCGTGCTTAGTGTGTATGTGTCATGTTACTTGTCAGACGTACTGACGTAACTGCGTGCTTAGTGTGTATGTGTCATGTTACTTGTCAGACGTACTGACGTAACTGCGTACTTAGTGTGTATATGTGTCATGTTACTTGTCAGACGTACTGACGTAACTGCGTGCTTAGTGTGTATGTGTCATGTTACTTGTTAGACGTACTGACGTTACTGCGTGCTTAGTGTGTATGTGTCATGTTACTTGTTAGACGTACTGACGTTACTGTGTGCTTAGTGTGTATATGTGTCATGTTACTTGTTAGATGTACTGACGTAACTGTGCTTAGTGTGTATTTGTGTCATGATACTTGTTAGATGTACTGACGTAACTGTGCTTAGTGTGTATATGTGTCATGTTACTTGTTAGATGTACTGACGTAACTGTGCTTAGTGTGTATTTGTGTCATGTTACTTGTTAGATGTACTGACGTAACTGTGCTTAGTGTGTATTTGTGTCATGATACTTGTTAGATGTACTGACGTAACTGTGCTTAGTGTGTATTTGTGTCATGATACTTGTCAGACGTACTGACGTAACTGCGTACTTAGTGTGTATATGTGTCATGTTACTTGTCAGACGTACTGACGTAACTGCGTGCTTAGTGTGTATGTGTCATGTTACTTGTTAGACGTACTGACGTTACTGCGTGCTTAGTGTGTATGTGTCATGTTACTTGTTAGACGTACTGACGTTACTGTGTGCTTAGTGTGTATATGTGTCATGTTACTTGTTAGATGTACTGACGTAACTGTGCTTAGTGTGTATTTGTGTCATGTTACGTGTTAGACGTGGAAACTGCAGCAAAGAAGAAAAAGACAGCGCACATCCGATTCAAGGTAGGGGTATTTTATTCACAAAGACACACACTAGTAATCAACTTACTAGATTAAAAATATGAAACAGCAGGATATAACAAAAATGAACAGCTTCACCACAGTAGACCGAAGGCAACAGCAGATAGAAGGCGTCCGTCTGAAAGTAGTATTCAAAAGTTCCCGGCAAAGTGAAAGACGATAACACCATAGGGATACGTCATCAAACCGCCTTGCGTCTGTGCCTACGGATACCCAATACAGCCACAATACCTCAACGCGTTTCGCCGGTGACACCCCGGCTTTTTCAAGAGTAGTAGCCTGTAAACTTGTGTGTCTGAAGTTAGTAGCAACAGGATCCACTGCGTCGGACACACAAGTTTACAGCCTACTACTCTTGAAAAAGCCGGGGTGTCACCGGCGAAACGCGTTGAGGTATTGTGGCTGTATTGGGCATCCGTAGACACAGACGCAAGGCGGTTTGATGACGTATCCCTATGGTGTTATCGTCTTTCACTTTGCTGGGAACTTTTGAATACTACTTTCAGACTGACGCCTTCTATCTGCTGTTGCCTTCGGTCTACTGTGGTGAAGCTGTTCATTTTTGTTATATCCTGCTGTTTTATATTTTTAATCTAGTAAGTTGATTACTAGTGTGTGTCTTTGTGAATAAAATACCCCTACCTTGAATCGGATGTGCGCTGTCTTTTTCTTCTTTGCTGCAGTTTCCATGTTACTTGTTAGATGTACTGACGTAACTGTGCTTAGTGTGTATTTGTGTCATGTTACTTGTTAGATGTACTGATGTAACTGTGCTTAGTGTGTATTTGTGTCATGTTACTTGTTAGATGTACTGATGTAACTGTGCTTAGTGTGTATATGTGTCATGATACTTGTTAGATGTACTGATGTAACTGTGCTTAGTGTGTATTTGTGTCATGTTACTTGTTAGATGTACTGACGTAACTGTGCTTAGTGTGTATTTGTGTCATGTTACTTGTTAGATGTACTGACGTAACTGTGCTTAGTGTGTATATGTGTCATGTTACTTGTTAGACGTACTGACGTAACTGTGCTTAGTGTGTATATGTGTCATGATACTTGTTAGACGTACTGACGTAACTGTGCTTAGTGTGTATGTGTGTCATGTTACTTGTTAGATGTACTGACGTAACTGTGCTTAGTGTGTATATGTGTCATGTTACTTGTTAGATGTACTGACGTAACTGTGCTTAGTGTGTATTTGTGTCATGTTACTTGTTAGATGTACTGACGTAACTGTGCTTAGTGTGTATTTGTGTCATGATACTTGTTAGATGTACTGACGTAACTGTGCTTAGTGTGTATTTGTGTCATGTTACTTGTTAGACGTACTGACGTAACTGTGCTTAGTGTGTATTTGTGTCATGTTACTTGTTAGACGTACTGACGTAACTGTGCTTAGTGTGTATATGTGTCATGTTACTTGTTAGATGTACTGACGTAACTGTGCTTAGTGTGTATTTGTGTCATGATACTTGTTAGATGTACTGACGTAACTGTGCTTAGTGTGTATTTGTGTCATGTTACTTGTTAGACGTACTGACGTAACTGTGCTTAGTGTGTATTTGTGTCATGTTACTTGTTAGATGTACTGACGTAACTGTGCTTAGTGTGTATATGTGTCATGTTACTTGTTAGATGTACTGACGTAACTGTGCTTAGTGTGTATATGTGTCATGTTACTTGTTAGACGTACTGACGTAACTGTGCTTAGTGTGTATTTGTGTCATGTTACTTGTTAGATGTACTGACGTAACTGTGCTTAGTGTGTATATGTGTCATGTTACTTGTTAGATGTACTGACGTAACTGTGCTTAGTGTGTATATGTGTCATGTTACTTGTTAGATGTACTGACGTAACTGTGCTTAGTGTGTATTTGTGTCATGTTACTTGTTAGATGTACTGACGTAACTGTGCTTAGTGTGTATATGTGTCATGTTACTTGTTAGATGTACTGACGTAACTGTGCTTAGTGTGTATATGTGTCATGTTACTTGTTAGATGTACTGACGTAACTGTGCTTAGTGTGTATATGTGTCATGTTACTTGTTAGATGTACTGACGTAACTGTGCTTAGTGTGTATTTGTGTCATGATACTTGTTAGATGTACTGACGTAACTGTGCTTAGTGTGTATTTGTGTCATGTTACTTGTTAGATGTACTGACGTAACTGTGCTTAGTGTGTATTTGTGTCATGTTACTTGTCAGACGTACTGACGTAACTGTGCTTAGTGTGTATTTGTGTCATGATACTTGTTAGATGTACTGACGTAACTGTGCTTAGTGTGTATGTGTCATGTTACTTGTTAGATGTACTGACGTAACTGTGCTTAGTGTGTATATGTGTCATGTTACTTGTTAGATGTACTGACGTAACTGTGCTTAGTGTGTATTTGTGTCATGTTACTTGTTAGATGTACTGACGTAACTGTGCTTAGTGTGTATTTGTGTCATGATACTTGTTAGATGTACTGACGTAACTGTGCTTAGTGTGTATTTGTGTCATGTTACTTGTTAGACGTACTGACGTAACTGTGCTTAGTGTGTATATGTGTCATGTTACTTGTTAGATGTACTGACGTAACTGTGCTTAGTGTGTATTTGTGTCATGTTACTTGTTAGATGTACTGACGTAACTGTGCTTAGTGTGTATATGTGTCATGTTACTTGTTAGATGTACTGACGTAACTGTGCTTAGTGTGTATTTGTGTCATGATACTTGTTAGATGTACTGACGTAACTGTGCTTAGTGTGTATTTGTGTCATGATACTTGTTAGATGTACTGACGTAACTGTGCTTAGTGTGTATTTGTGTCATGTTACTTGTTAGATGTACTGACGTAACTGTGCTTAGTGTGTATATGTGTCATGTTACTTGTTAGATGTACTGACGTAACTGTGCTTAGTGTGTATTTGTGTCATGATACTTGTTAGATGTACTGACGTAACTGTGCTTAGTGTGTATTTGTGTCATGATACTTGTTAGATGTACTGACGTAACTGTGCTTAGTGTGTATTTGTGTCATGATACTTGTTAGATGTACTGACGTAACTGTGCTTAGTGTGTATTTGTGTCATGTTACTTGTTAGACGTACTGACGTAACTGTGCTTAGTGTGTATTTGTGTCATGTTACTTGTTAGACGTACTGACGTAACTGTGCTTAGTGTGTATTTGTGTCATGTTACTTGTTAGATGTACTGACGTAACTGTGCTTAGTGTGTATATGTGTCATGTTACTTGTTAGATGTACTGACGTAACTGTGCTTAGTGTGTATTTGTGTCATGATACTTGTTAGATGTACTGACGTAACTGTGCTTAGTGTGTATTTGTGTCATGATACTTGTTAGATGTACTGACGTAACTGTGCTTAGTGTGTATTTGTGTCATGATACTTGTTAGATGTACTGACGTAACTGTGCTTAGTGTGTATTTGTGTCATGTTACTTGTTAGACGTACTGACGTAACTGTGCTTAGTGTGTATTTGTGTCATGTTACTTGTTAGATGTACTGACGTAACTGTGCTTAGTGTGTATATGTGTCATGTTACTTGTTAGACGTACTGACGTAACTGTGCTTAGTGTGTATATGTGTCATGTTACTTGTTAGATGTACTGACGTAACTGTGCTTAGTGTGTATATGTGTCATGTTACTTGTTAGATGTACTGACGTAACTGTGCTTAGTGTGTATTTGTGTCATGATACTTGTTAGATGTACTGACGTAACTGTGCTTAGTGTGTATTTGTGTCATGTTACTTGTTAGATGTACTGACGTAACTGTGCTTAGTGTGTATTTGTGTCATGTTACTTGTTAGATGTACTGATGTAACTGTGCTTAGTGTGTATATGTGTCATGTTACTTGTTAGACGTACTGACGTAACTGTGCTTAGTGTGTATATGTGTCATGTTACTTGTTAGACGTACTGACGTAACTGTGCTTAGTGTGTATATGTGTCATGTTACTTGTCAGACGTACTGACGTAACTGTGCTTAGTGTGTATTTGTGTCATGTTACTTGTCAGATGTACTGACGTAACTGTGCTTAGTGTGTATTTGTGTCATGATACTTGTCAGACATACTGACGTAACTGTGCTTAGTGTGTATTTGTGTCATGATACTTGTCAGACGTACTGACGTAACTGTGCTTAGTGTGTATTTGTGTCATACTTGTCAGACGTACTGACGTAACTGTGCTTAGTGTGTATATGTGTCATGTTACTTGTTAGATGTACTGACGTAACTGTGCTTAGTGTGTATTTGTGTCATGATACTTGTCAGACGTACTGACGTAACTGTGCTTAGTGTGTATTTGTGTCATGATACTTGTCAGACGTACTGACGTAACTGTGCTTAGTGTGTATGTGTCATGTTACTTGTTAGACGTACTGACGTAACTGTGCTTAGTGTGTATTTGTGTCATGATACTTGTTAGATGTACTGACGTAACTGTGCTTAGTGTGTATATGTGTCATGTTACTTGTTAGACGTACTGACGTAACTGTGCTTAGTGTGTATATGTGTCATGATACTTGTTAGACGTACTGACGTAACTGTGCTTAGTGTGTATATGTGTCATGTTACTTGTTAGACGTACTGACGTAACTGTGCTTAGTGTGTATTTGTGTCATGATACTTGTTAGATGTACTGACGTAACTGTGCTTAGTGTGTATATGTGTCATGTTACTTGTTAGACGTACTGACGTAACTGTGTGCTTAGTGTGTATTTGTGTCATGATACTTGTCAGACGTACTGACGTAACTGTGCTTAGTGTGTATATGTGTCATGTTACTTGTTAGACGTACTGACGTAACTGTGCTTAGTGTGTATATGTGTCATGTTACTTGTCAGACGTACTGATGTAACTGTGCTTAGTGTGTATATGTGTCATGTTACTTGTTAGATGTACTGACGTAACTGTGCTTAGTGTGTATTTGTGTCATGTTACTTGTTAGATGTACTGACGTAACTGTGCTTAGTGTGTATGTGTCATGTTACTTGTTAGATGTACTGACGTAACTGTGCTTAGTGTGTATATGTGTCATGTTACTTGTTAGACGTACTGACGTAACTGTGCTTAGTGTGTATATGTGTCATGTTACTTGTTAGACGTACTGACGTAACTGTGCTTAGTGTGTATATGTGTCATGATACTTGTTAGATGTACTGACGTAACTGTGCTTAGTGTGTATATGTGTCATGTTACTTGTTAGACGTACTGACGTAACTGTGCTTAGTGTGTATATGTGTCATGTTACTTGTTAGATGTACTGACGTAACTGTGCTTAGTGTGTATATGTGTCATGTTACTTGTTAGATGTACTGACGTAACTGTGCTTAGTGTGTATTTGTGTCATGATACTTGTTAGATGTACTGACGTAACTGTGCTTAGTGTGTATTTGTGTCATGTTACTTGTTAGATGTACTGACGTAACTGTGCTTAGTGTGTATTTGTGTCATGTTACTTGTTAGATGTACTGACGTAACTGTGCTTAGTGTGTATTTGTGTCATGTTACTTGTTAGATGTACTGATGTAACTGTGCTTAGTGTGTATATGTGTCATGTTACTTGTTAGACGTACTGACGTAACTGTGCTTAGTGTGTATATGTGTCATGTTACTTGTTAGACGTACTGACGTAACTGTGCTTAGTGTGTATTTGTGTCATGTTACTTGTCAGATGTACTGACGTAACTGTGCTTAGTGTGTATTTGTGTCATGATACTTGTCAGACATACTGACGTAACTGTGCTTAGTGTGTATTTGTGTCATGATACTTGTCAGACGTACTGACGTAACTGTGCTTAGTGTGTATTTGTGTCATACTTGTCAGACGTACTGACGTAACTGTGCTTAGTGTGTATATGTGTCATGATACTTGTTAGATGTACTGACGTAACTGTGCTTAGTGTGTATATGTGTCATGTTACTTGTTAGATGTACTGACGTAACTGTGCTTAGTGTGTATATGTGTCATGTTACTTGTTAGACGTACTGACGTAACTGTGCTTAGTGTGTATTTGTGTCATGTTACTTGTTAGATGTACTGACGTAACTGTGCTTAGTGTGTGTATGTGTCATGTTACTTGTTAGACGTACTGACGTAACTGTGCTTAGTGTGTATATGTGTCATGTTACTTGTTAGATGTACTGACGTAACTGTGCTTAGTGTGTATTTGTGTCATGATACTTGTCAGACGTACTGACGTAACTGTGCTTAGTGTGTATTTGTGTCATGATACTTGTCAGACGTACTGACGTAACTGTGCTTAGTGTGTATTTGTGTCATGTTACTTGTTAGATGTACTGACGTAACTGTGCTTAGTGTGTATATGTGTCATGTTACTTGTTAGACGTACTGACGTAACTGTGCTTAGTGTGTATTTGTGTCATGTTACTTGTTAGATGTACTGACGTAACTGTGCTTAGTGTGTATTTGTGTCATGTTACTTGTTAGACGTACTGACGTAACTGTGCTTAGTGTGTATATGTGTCATGTTACTTGTTAGACGTACTGACGTAACTGTGCTTAGTGTGTATTTGTGTCATGTTACTTGTCAGATGTACTGACGTAACTGTGCTTAGTGTGTATTTGTGTCATGATACTTGTCAGACATACTGACGTAACTGTGCTTAGTGTGTATTTGTGTCATGATACTTGTCAGACGTACTGACGTAACTGTGCTTAGTGTGTATTTGTGTCATACTTGTCAGACGTACTGACGTAACTGTGCTTAGTGTGTATATGTGTCATGTTACTTGTTAGATGTACTGACGTAACTGTGCTTAGTGTGTATTTGTGTCATGATACTTGTCAGACGTACTGACGTAACTGTGCTTAGTGTGTATTTGTGTCATGATACTTGTCAGACGTACTGACGTAACTGTGCTTAGTGTGTATTTGTGTCATGTTACTTGTTAGATGTACTGACGTAACTGTGCTTAGTGTGTATATGTGTCATGTTACTTGTTAGACGTACTGACGTAACTGTGCTTAGTGTGTATTTGTGTCATGTTACTTGTTAGATGTACTGACGTAACTGTGCTTAGTGTGTATTTGTGTCATGTTACTTGTTAGACGTACTGACGTAACTGTGCTTAGTGTGTATGTGTCATGTTACTTGTTAGACGTACTGACGTAACTGTGCTTAGTGTGTATTTGTGTCATGTTACTTGTTAGATGTACTGACGTAACTGTGCTTAGTGTGTATATGTGTCATGTTACTTGTTAGATGTACTGACGTAACTGTGCTTAGTGTGTATATGTGTCATGTTACTTGTTAGACGTACTGACGTAACTGTGCTTAGTGTGTATTTGTGTCATGTTACTTGTTAGATGTACTGACGTAACTGTGCTTAGTGTGTATTTGTGTCATGTTACTTGTCAGACGTACTGATGTAACTGTGCTTGGTGTGTATATGTGTCATGATACTTGTTAGATGTACTGACGTAACTGTGCTTAGTGTGTATTTGTGTCATGATACTTGTTAGACGTACTGACGTAACTGTGCTTAGTGTGTATTTGTGTCATGTTACTTGTCAGACGTACTGATGTAACTGTGCTTGGTGTGTATATGTGTCATGATACTTGTTAGATGTACTGACGTAACTGTGCTTGGTGTGTATATGTGTCATGATACTTGTTAGACGTACTGACGTAACTGTGCTTAGTGTGTATTTGTGTCATGATACTTGTTAGATGTACTGACGTAACTGTGCTTAGTGTGTATATGTGTCATGTTACTTGTTAGATGTACTGACGTAACTGTGCTTAGTGTGTATTTGTGTCATGATACTTGTTAGATGTACTGACGTAACTGTGCTTAGTGTGTATGTGTCATGTTACTTGTTAGATGTACTGACGTAACTGTGCTTAGTGTGTATGTGTCATGTTACTTGTTAGATGTACTGACGTAACTGTGCTTAGTGTGTATATGTGTCATGTTACTTGTTAGACGTACTGACGTAACTGTGCTTAGTGTGTATTTGTGTCATGATACTTGTTAGATGTACTGACGTAACTGTGCTTAGTGTGTATATGTGTCATGTTACTTGTTAGACGTACTGACGTAACTGTGCTTAGTGTGTATTTGTGTCATGATACTTGTTAGATGTACTGACGTAACTGTGCTTAGTGTGTATTTGTGTCATGATACTTGTCAGACGTACACTTTCCGGCACCTGTAGCTGCTTCTGCGTATTGCTGATTTGTTTTGTGAAATATGATGTTTATATTTGGGAATTTTCTCTGCCTGGCCCTTCATGTCTCCCTGGTTATTACATGGGAGCCATGCTGTCGTCCGTGGGTGCGACTGTTTGTTTGTTAGAATGTTGTATTATTGTAGTTATGTCATCATGATGTGATATCTCTGTCACTTTTCCAGGTGTCGCATGTGCTCCATCACTTTCTTCTCCAAATCTGAGATGCAAATTCACTCCAAGTCGCACACAGAGGCCAAGCCCCACAAGTGTCCGCACTGCTCCAAAACCTTTGCCAACAGCTCCTACTTGACACAGCACGTGCGCATCCACTCGGGGGCCAAGCCGTACAGCTGTAGCTACTGCCAGAAAGCCTTCCGCCAGCTCTCTCACCTTCAGCAGCACACACGGTACGGAAATGAGCAGACAGATATGCGATTGTTTCAGTCATCGTGGGAGGGTGTAGTTATGTCACTCACTGTGTACAGTAGGAAGTCATGAGTGTGTGCATTATAGACAAGAATATCTCTAAAGCCCCGCAATCCCCCCTGACACAGGTGCATATACAGTACAGGATCCAGACTGCATATCGTAGATTTCCTCTTACACTTGCTACGTGTGCTCAGACATTTTCCTGCAGAATCCAACCTAATTACAGAGTGGGAAGGCAGCTTTTCCATTCAGACACTGTAACAAATTTCCCTTACTTTGTCTACTTAGCTGCAATTAAATGCTTCATCATCCATCCTGCCACGTACACACCTATACAAAACTATGCCTTTCACCCCATCTGTATATAGCACTGACACACTGTGCCGGTCACCCCTTCTGTATATAGCACTGACACACTGTGCCGGTCACCCCATCTGTATATAGCACTGACACACTGTGCCGGTCACCCCATCTTTATATAGCACTGACACACTGTGCCGGTCACACCTTCTGTATATAGCACTGGCACACTGTGCCGGTCACCCCTTCTGTATATAGCACTGACACACTGTGCCGGTCACCCCTTCTGTATATAGCACTGACACACTGTGCCGGTCACCCCATCTGTATATAGCACTGACACACTGTGCCGGTCACCCCTTCTGTATATAGCACTGGCACACTGTGCCGGTCACCCCTTCTGTATATAGCACTGACATACTGTGCCGGTCACCCCATCTGTATATAGCACTGACACACACTGCCGGTCACCCCATCTATATATAGCACT
The DNA here is from genome assembly GCF_027579735.1 of Bombina bombina. Lineage (NCBI taxonomy): Eukaryota > Metazoa > Chordata > Amphibia > Anura > Bombinatoridae > Bombina > Bombina bombina. The sequence goes on along the minus strand of NC_069507.1, from coordinate 281,566,745 downwards.
GACACACTGTGCCGGTCACCCCATCTGTATATAGCACTGACACACTGTGCCGGTCACCCCATCTGTATATAGCACTGACACACTGTGCCGGTCACACCTTCTGTATATAGCACTGACACACTGTGCCGGTCACCCCTTCTGTATATAGCACTGACACACTCTGCCGGTCACCCCATCTGTATATAGCACTGACACACTGTCCCGGTCACCCCTTCTGTATATAGCACTGACATACTGTGCCGGTCACCCCTTCTGTATATAGCACTGGCACACTGTGCCGGTCACCCCTTCTGTATATAGCACTGACATACTGTGCCGGTCACCCCATCTGTATATAGCACTGACACACTGTGCCGGTCACCCCATCTGTATATAGCACTGACACACTGTGCCGGTCACCCCATCTGTATATAGCACTGACACACTGTGCCGGTCACACCTTCTGTAAATAGCACTGACATACTGTGCCAGTCACCCCATCTGTATATAGCACTGACACACTGTGCCGGTCACCCCATCTTTATATAGCACTGACACACTGTGCCGGTCACCCCATCTTTATATAGCACTGACACACTGTGCCGGTCACCCCTTCTTTATATAGCACTGACACACTGCCGGTCACCCCATCTTTATATAGCACTGACACACTGCCGGTCACCCCTTCTGTATATAGCACTGACACACTGTGCCGGTCACCCCATCTGTATATAGCACTGACACACTGCCGGTCACCCCTTCTGTATATAGCACTGACACACTGTGCCGGTCACCCCATCTGTATATAGCACTGACACACTGTGCCAGTCACACCTTCTGTATATAGCACTGACACACTGTGCCGGTCACCCCTTCTGTATATAGCACTGACACACTGTGCCGGTCACACCTTCTGTATATAGCACTGGCACACTGTGCCGGTCACCCCTTCTGTATATAGCACTGACACACTGTGCCGGTCACCCCTTCTGTATATAGCACTGACATACTGTGCCGGTCACCCCTTCTGTATATAGCACTGACACACTGCCGGTCACCCCATCTTTATATAGCACTGACACACTGTGCCGGTCACACCTTCTGTATATAGCACTGGCACACTGTGCCGGTCACCCCTTCTGTATATAGCACTGACATACTGTGCCGGTCACCCCTTCTGTATATAGCACTGACACACTGTGCCGGTCACCCCATCTTTATATAGCACTGACACACTGTGCCTGTCACCCCTTCTGTATATAGCACTGACACACTGCCGGTCACCCCATCTTTATATAGCACTGACACACTGCCGGTCACCCCTTCTGTATATAGCACTGACACACTGTGCCGGTCACACCTTCTGTATATAGCACTGACACACTGCCGGTCACACCTTCTGTATATAGCACTGACACACTGCCGGTCACACCTTCTGTATATAGCACTGACATACTGTGCCTGTCACCCCTTCTGTATATAGCACTGGCACACTGTGCCGGTCACCCCTTCTGTATATAGCACTGACATACTGTGCCGGTCACCCCTTCTGTATATAGCACTGACACACTGTGCCTGTCACCCCTTCTGTATATAGCACTGACACACTGCCGGTCACCCCATCTTTATATAGCACTGACACACTGCCGGTCACCCCTTCTGTATATAGCACTGACACACTGTGCCGGTCACACCTTCTGTATATAGCACTGACACACTGCCGGTCACACCTTCTGTATATAGCACTGACACACTGCCGGTCACACCTTCTGTATATAGCACTGACACACTGCCGGTCACCCCATCTTTATATAGCACTGACACACTGCCGGTCACCCCATCTTTATATAGCACTGACACACTGCCGGTCACCCCTTCTGTATATAGCACTGACACACTGTGCCGGTCACCCCATCTTTATATAGCACTGACACACTGCCGGTCACCCCATCTGTATATAGCACTGACACACTGTGCCGGTCACCCCATCTGTATATAGCACTGACACACTGTGCCGGTCACCCCATCTTTATATAGCACTGACACACTGTGCCGGTCACACCTTCTATACGTAGCACTGATACGTTGCACTTAGGTTTCTGATTGTTGTCTCCAACTACTTAATGTTGAGTTCTCTCTAAAAGTCCACAATGGACTTCACAAGCAGATGCTAGTAAAGCTGGTTTAATTGGATGGGCTTTCTGTCCGCCATCCACCATTCAGATAGCTACTGTTCAATACCAAAGCCTGAACCAGATTAGAGTGCAAAACGACTATACTGGAGATACAGAGCATGTGTCAGCATGTTACTATCCCCAGACAGAGGAGCAGATAGCTTAACTTCAGAGGCAGAGTGTGTACTGGCTTGTTACTATCCCCAGACAGAGGATCATATAGCTTAACCTCAGGAGCAGAGGCTGTACTGGCTTGTTACTATCCCCAGACAGAGGAGCAGATAGCTTAACTTCAGGGGCAGAGTCTGTACTGGCTTGTTACTATCCCCAGACAGAGGATCATATAGCTTAACCTCAGGAGCAGAGGCTGTACTGGCTTGTTACTATGCTCAGAGGAGCAGATAGCTTCACTTCAGAGGCAGAGTGTGTACTGGCTTGTTACTAACCACAGACAGAGGAGCAGATAGCTTCACTTCAGGAGCAGAGTCTTTACTGGCTTGTTACTAACCACAGACAGAGGAGCAGATAGCTTCACTTCAGGAGCAGAGTCTTTACTGGCTTGTTACTAACCACAGACAGAGGAGCAGATAGCTTAACCTCAGGAGCAGAGGCTGTACTGGCTTGTTACTATGCTCAGAGGAGCAGATAGCTTAACTTCAGGAGCAGTGTGTGTTGGTGGCTGGAGTTTTTTGATGTTTATGGATACTGAAGAGACCTGGCAAGTCTACTACTCTGTGCCCCACTGAAAGAACGTACAGGTGTGCTGTTTCCACTATTTTGAATTTGTTGTTACTATCCCCAGACAGAGGAGCAGATAGCATAACTTCAGGGGCAGAGTGTGTACTGGCTTGTTACTATCCCCAGACAGAGGAGCAGATAGCTTAACTTCAGGGGCAGAGTCTGTACTGGCTTGTTACTAACCCCAGACAGAGGAGCAGATAGCTTAACCTCAGGAGCAGAGTCATTACTGGCTTGTTACTATCCCCAGAGGAGCAGATAGCTTAACTTTAGGGGCAGAGTCTGTACTGGCTTGTTACTATCCACAGAGGAGCAGATAGCTTAACCTCAGGATCAGAGTCTGTACTGGCTTGTTACTATCCCCAGACAGAGGAGCAGATAGCTTAACTTCAGGGGCAGAGTCTTTACTGGCTTGTTACTTTCCCCAGACAGAGAAGCAGATAGCTTAACTTAAGGAGCAGAGTGTGTACTGGCTTGTTACTATCCCCAGACAGAGGAGCAGATAGCTTAACCTCAGGAGCAGAGTCTCTACTGGCTTGTTACTATGCTCAGAGGAGCAGATAGCTTAACTTCAGGGGCAGAGTCTGTACTGGCTTGTTACTATCCCCAGAGGAGCAGATAGCTTAACTTTAGGGGCAGAGTCTGTACTGGCTTGTTAATATCCACAGAGGAGCAGATAGCTTAACCTCAGGATCAGAGTCTGTACTGGCTTGTTACTATCCCCAGACAGAGGAGCAGATAGCTTAACTTCAGGAGCAGAGTGTGTACTGGCTTGTTACTATCCCCAGACAGAGGAGCAGATAGCTTAACCTCAGGAGCAGAGTCTGTACTGGCTTGTTACTATCCCCAGACAGAGGAAGAGATAGCTTAACTTCAGGGGAAGAGTCTGTACTGGCTTGTTACTATCCCCAGACAGAGGAGCAGATAGCTTAACTTCAGGGACAGAGTCTGTACTGGCTTGTTACTATCCCCAGACAGAGGAGCAGATAGCTTAACTTCAGGGACAGAGTCTGTACTGGCTTGTTACTATCCCCAGACAGAGGAGCAGATAGCTTAACTTCAGGAGCAGAGTCTGTACTGGCTTGTTACTATCCCCAGAGGAGTGATAGCTTAACTTTAGGGGCAGAGTCTTTACTGGCTTGTTACTATCCACAGAGGAGCAGATAGCTTAACCTCAGGGGCAGAGTCTGTACTGGCGTGTTGCTATCCCCAGACAGAGGAGCAGATAGCTTAACTTCAGGAGCAGAGTCATTACTCTCTGCAGGCAGGTACTATTCATTGGCCAACATAGTAGAGTTTCCTAGAGAATGGAGCAGACAGCAGAGCCTGTGCAGGTTGGGTTCATTGAGTGGTAATTATGTAGCATTGTTTTATGCGCCCTTATCTTTGGTGCTCACTTGCCTGATTAAAGTTTTTCTTTTTTGCCAGTTTGTTTATTGAATGCGATAAGTTAAGTGGTCGCCATGGATAACCAAGACAGAAAGCAGAGGAGATTATTTTACATCAATGTACCTGAGGCGGTATGCAGCAGAGATAGTGGTCTTGATTAGTAGCACAAAGCTCTAGCAAGCCTGTCCATGTGGGCTGGTAACCAGTGCTGAGGTGCCCAGACCAGTAATAGGATTTAGGGCCTGGACAGTGGGTTTATGCCTGAATATGTAAGTGGACTTGGCTTTTAATGAGACAACCTGTTGCCACATTGTCATGTGTGCTTATCATTGGCAAAAAGCGGATTGTTCTCTACTGGTGCCGCTCGCTCACTCTCTGTAATTAGTGCAAGACACAATGCTCCACACAGCACTGGGGCCGGAACGCTTGTTTATTGTGACAATGAGTCTTTTAGACCTGTAGGTTATTTTTCTTTTTTATGACACGATGAGTCCACGGATCATCTTAATTACTAATGGGATATTCACCTCCTGGTCAGCAGGAGGAAGCAAAGAACACCACAGCAGAGTTGTTAAATAGCTCCTCCCTTTCCTCCCACTCCAGTCATTCTCTTTGCCTACATTAGTGATAGGAAGAGGTAAAGTGAGGTGTTAGATTAGATTCTTCAATCAAGAGTTTATTATTTTTAAAGTAGTGCCAGAGTGTGCTACTTTGTCCTAGGGTGTAGCCATAGTCCATATCAGTCTCGTCAGTAGAGTTTTGGTGGCTTTAGAGCAATGGGAACTTGTGGGACATAATTCTCACTGCGCCTCCCATATATTGATGCTGCCCTGCCTCTGGAAAACCTGAGAGATTCTAACTCAGGACTTTCTCTTCATTTACTGGAAACTGCCTTGCTGCCAGGCAGAAGATGAGGTAAGTGCTGACTTTATTTCTGGGGGGGAAATCTCAGAGAAAGTTTGGGCACTTGATTTTTTTTACACAAAGACCTCATCGAAAATTGGGCTTAGACACCTCCTCCCTAGTACTTCCGGTTATCGGAGGGAGTGCAAAAAGTTATGTCAGAGTGTTACGCTTAGAGACAGCGCTACAACTGTTAGGATTTTAACAGAAGGACTGGCAGGCACCTCAGCGGGGTTATGCTGAGGTGTATAAGAGTCTTCTGTACTTATGTATGTCATGTATTTTCTTAGCACTTTTTTTACTGCCGTTATAAGTAAAAAGTTTCCACTTTAAATCTTAAAGAGACAGTAACAGTCTTTTTAGGTGTTTATTTGGATATAATTCAGTTAAGACCTTATGGGATTAATCATCCATACGTCAGTCTGATGGCCCAAGTGACCCTGCTATGCAAGGGTTATCACTATAGTGACTCCTTCTGTTGTTAAACGAAGGTGGCCATTTCCCTGTTCTTTGTACTGAGAATTTTTCTATAGATAAAGAGGGATTCTCATTATGTGTTCATAAAATATTACAGTCCGCCCATGCAGTGCCCTGCGCTCCTCATCAACTCCGTCTGGAGTTTTCTTAGCAAGACATTGCTTTTCTAATAAATCTTTGGCGATATCTGTTGCATTGTCTGGTTTTCCCATGCCATGTATTTAATCACAAACTATTCAGAATGTTTTATTCCCTGAAGTTTAAAGTGGAAGATACTTCGGTAGTAGATAAGGGAAACATCTCAGACTTCGTCTGGGTGGTTCCTTTGTCTGATATTGAAGTGGTTTTTCTGGTTCACCTCCGTTTGCTACCTAAGGAGGTTCTAGTTACCCTGAAGGGCTCCTGTATGACTGGCCCTTTTCTCTATCTATTAGCTAAGAGAACTACTATACCCATAGAGGATAATTGTGCTTTCAAGGATGGAATGGAGATCAAAAGATTAGTGGGGTTACTCAATGAGAATGTACACCAGGGCTTACAATGGCAGCCAGCTGTGTGCATTGCTACCGTCACTAGAGCGGTGGCATATTGGTATGCTGCTATTACGACAGAAACTCCCCTGGATGAAATCCAGGATAGGATAAAAGCTCTTAATTTGACTAATTCCTTTATTACGGATGCTTCCCTTCAAGTTATCAATCTGGGAGCAAAGATTTCAGGTTTCTCTGTTCTAGCTTTCAGAACCTTATGATTAAAACCTTGGTCTGCGGATGTATCCTCTAAGTCTAAGTTTTTTAGCGATTCCTTACAAGGGGAGGACCTTGTTTTAGTCTGGCTTGACGGAAATTATCTATGAGATTGCGGGAGGTAAGGGTAATCTTCTCCCTTAGGATAAGAGGAACAACCAAAAGGGACGACAGAGTAATTTTCATTCCTTTCGAAATTTCAAGGGAAATTCTTCTGCTTCCTCCTCCCAGCAGGATCAGTCTAAACCTTCCTGGAGACCCGATCAGTCTTGGAATAAGGGAAAACAATCCAAGAGCCTGCTTTTGAATCAAAAACAGGCCGGACAGATAGCTTAGCATGCCTAAGGCACTGTGGTTGAGCTCTGTAGCAACCAATGGGTTGCAGGTTTGATCCCCGGCGAGGTCCACTCAGCCTTTCATCCTTCCGAGGTCGATAAAATGAGCAGCACCTTGAGACCCTAACGGGTGATTAGCCGCGCTTTACAAGTACCCAATACATACATACATGCAGGATCTTGTAGGGGGCAGACTCCTTCGCTCAGGCTTGGGTTAGAGATGTTCAGGATACCTGGGCAATCGAAATAGTGTCACAGGGATACAAACTAGAGTTCAAAAGTTTTCCTCCCAGAGGCAGGTTTCTGCTTTCAAGATTATCTGTAGACCAGACAAAAAGAGAGGCGTTCTTACTCTGTATCAAGGACATCTCCGGCTTGGGAGTGAGAGTCCCTTTTCCGTATCAGGAACAGGGTCTGGGATTTTCTTCCAATCTGTTCGTGATTCCCAAAAATGAGTGAATTTTTTCAAGAGTCTAAACAAATTTCTCAGAATACCGTCCTTCAAGATGGAAACTATTCGTTCCATTCTTCCTTCGATTTAAGGGGATTTAAAGGACGCGTACCTGCATGTTCCCATTCACAGGGGTCATCACAAGTTCCTAAGGGTTGCCTTTCTGGACAAATACTTCCAGTTTGTGGCTATACTCTTCGATCTTGCTGCAGCTCCCAGAATTTTCCAAGGGTTCTGGGTTTGCGGTTGGCGGGACTTCGGTTACGGGGCATTGTAGTGGCGTCCTATCTAGATGACACTTTAGTCCAGGCGCCATCCTTACAACAAGCCAGATAATACTGGGACTGGGTGTTAGCCTTCCTGCGATCTCACAGGTGGAAGGTAAATTTGGAAAAGAGTTTCTTGGTCCCAAATACAAGGGTAATTTTCTTGGGAACCATTATAGATTCCCTATCAATGAAGATTTGCGATACATGTCTAGCCCATCAGTCCACTACTCGGCCTTCAGTGGCTCAGTGCATGGAGGTAATCGGACTGGTGGTGGCGGCGGCAATGGTCATCATTCCGTTTGCTCGGTTTCTTCAGACCTCTGCAGTTAGACATGATCAAGCAATGGAGTGGAGATTATGCAGACTTATCTCTTTGAATACTTCTCAGAGACAAGGGACTCTCTACAATGGTGGTTGTCTCTGAATCATCTCTTCCAGGGAACCTGCTTTCACAGACCATCTTGGGTGACTGTGACAACAGATGCCAGCCTTCTAGGGTGGGGAGCAGTCTGGGGCTCTCTAAAGGCTCAGGGAACATGGACTCAGTCAGAGTCTGTTCTACCCATAAACTTTCTGGAACTAAGAGCGATCTACATTGCTCTTCTGGCCTGGCCTCAGTTAGACTCGGTACAGTTTCAGTTTCCAGTCGGAAAAACAGAGGTATCCAAAATACTTCAGTGGGCGGAGGCCCATTCTCGCTGCCTGTCGGCGATCCACATCCCAGGGGTGGTCTACTGGGAGGCGGACTTTCTGAGCAGGCAGACCTTTCATCTCTGGGAGTGGGAACTCCATAAGGAAGTGTTTTCCAGCCTGATTCTCAAGTGGGGTCAGCAGGCATTAGATCTCATGGCATCACGACAGAATGCCAAGCTCCCGAGATACGGGTCGAGAGCCAGGGACCCCCAGGCGGAATTGATCGATGCTCTGGCGGCCCCTTGGACCTTCAATCTAGCATACCTGTTTCCTCCGTTTGCTATTTCTTCCTCGAGTAATTTCTCAAACGGAAAATGGCCTCGGTGACCCTCATAGCACCGGCCTGGCATCACAGGATTTGGTATGCAGATCTAGTGGAGATGACATCTCTACCACCTTGGAGACTTCCGTTGAGGAAAGACCTTCTGATTCCTGGGTCCTTCCTTCACCTAAGTCTAGTTTCTCTGCAGCTGTCTGCTTGAAGATTGACCGCTTAATTTTATCCAAGCGGGGTTTCTTTTACAAGATATGACGAGTCCACGGATTTCAGCTCCACAGCAGAGCTGCATAAATAGCTCCTCCCTTCCCCCCCCCCCCCCCCAGTCATTCTCTTTGCCTGTGTTAGTGATAGGAAGAGGCAAAGTGAGGTGTTAGTTATAGATTCTTCAATCAAGTGTTTATTATTTTTAAAGTAGTGCCACAGTGTGCTACTTTGTTCTGGGGTATAGCCTAGACCAAATCACTCTCTTCGATGCAAAAAGAGAAGCATTTGATGGCTTCAAAGCAGTGGGGACTTGTGGAACATAATTTTCACGGCGCCTCCCATAGATGTATGCTGCCCTGCTTGTAAAAGTCTGAGGGAGTCAATGCTCAGTACTTTTTATTGCCACAGGCCAATGTGAAGAGAAGGAAAGAACTTCACAAGCTGGGTGAGATGCCTTGCTGCCGGGGAGACAAAGTCTAAGGTAAGTGCTAATCTTTATTTTCTGGAGAATATGCATACAGAAATGACTTAGCACTCTATTTGTGGACTATCCCTGGGAATGGGGGTTCTGTACCTCAGAAACGGCTTATTAATACTTTGACAGCCGGTGGAGAGGCTTATCCTTTTTCACTACTTAGGTGTTATACAGGATTCCGGTAAGGGTATGTGACATGTTACTTTTTCCTGTGTCTTACGCTTGCTATTACTGAAAAGCTGACAGGGTGCTCCTATCTAAGCATCATGTGCTCTAACATAATGTTCCAATGTTTTTATTCCAAAGATAACAATGGGAACTGACTGGGAGATTTATTATGCTTTAGTGACAGCTGCATTTCTAACACTGTCCCTGCTCACTTCGGCTTACACCGGGCATTGCGTCCTCAGCTGACAGGGAAATTTCTGTGTCCCAATCATGCAGAGTTTACTGAGACGGCACCTGGACAGGGAATTGGTGCTTTTTCTTTTTAGTATTTATTACTTTACTACTGACTGGGGCTACCGGAGGCTCCATTTTGTTTTTGCAAAATTTGCCTCACACAGATTGAGCTCGATACGCCCACGGTGGGCGGAGCTTCGTTACGCGCCATTGTGTGTGCGCCATTTACTTCCTAAAAGATGCTTCGTTTTATTTTCCCCTCGCACTAATTATTTGCATACACCCACAATGGGGCGTTGTTAGTGCCATTGTGTGTGTGCGCTATTTGGCTCATTTCTCTGACGGGTCGCATGGTGCCTCCTCGGCTGTGTTTCAAAAAAACAACATACAGCTGGGAGGTTCTTCTTGCGCCGTCTAGAGAGTTGTTTAGAGAGCTTTTAGAGTGTGGTGACGGCTTTGCTGTCACGATGGGCAGCGGGGCGTCACAAGTTGCACGAGTTCCAAGTACAGTTAAAATCTATTGGAGGTGCAACTAAAATGATCTGTATTAGTTTATATGAAACATTACATACATCTAGTAACATTACATACATCTTGTCCCTTATATGAAAGGAACAGATGGGGTTGTTCCCCATGTGTTATGAGAACTACCTTCAGTATTAGTTCCTATAAGCTGCATTTTGACTCTTGGCATGTCAGCTTTTATACCTCAGATCAATTCCCTATACTAAAGGGGAAATATATATTTTAAGAGTCTTGCCTCTAATTCTTTTGAATAAATTAAGCATGCTGTTGCAAGATTTCTTTACATAATGAACACTGCTTAGGGAATTAACCAGTTCCATTGGCATATTTTTTCTGAGGGGTCACTTCGTTATGCAATATTGCATGAGTTTTTATTTTTCTACTGTTTATTGGTGTATCCCCGTTCTTTGTGACTTAGAATGGCACACACGCGCACAACTATACTTTTCTCTTTAAATTTAAAGAGATACAAGACAGAATTTGAGTTCTTAATTAGCTACTTCATCTAATACAGCTACTCCTTTACTGATTACAAAACCAAGGAGCTGAGTTGATCTGGGCAGGCGTTCTCTAAGGAAGCGTACGACTGCCCTTATTGAGGACAATTGTGCTTTCAAAGACCCCATGGATAAAAAAGTTGGAGGGTCTTCTCACAAAGTTATATGTTCATCAAGGACTTCTATTGCAACTGATGGCCTGCATTGTAACTGTCACAACTGCGGCTTTGGTTTGACACTCTAGAATGAGTCTCTTATGACTGAAACTTCTTTAGGGGAAATGCCGGATAGCATTAAGGCTCTTAGGCTGGCTAATTCTTTTGTTACGGATGCCGCCTTTCAGATCGCCAAATTGGCGGTTAAGAATACACGATTTTCCATTCTAGCGTGCAGAGACTTATGGTTAAAATCTTGGTCTGCGGATGTGTCCTCTAAATCCAAACTGTTGGCTATTCCTTTCAAGGGAAAGACCCTATTCGGGCCTGACTTGAAAGAGATCATTTCTGATATTACGGGAGGTAAGGGTCATCTCCTACCTCAAGATAAAACATCTAAGCAGAGGGGTAGACAGAGTAATTTTCATTCCTTTCGAAATTTCAAGAGAGTCCCCTCTTCCGCTACACAGGAGGGGAATTTTGCACAGACCAAGTCCGTCTGGAGACCCAACCAGGCTTGGAACAAGGGTAAACAACCCAAGAAGCCCGCTGCTGCTCCCAGGACAGCATGAAGGGGCAGCCCCTGATCAGGGACCGGATCAAGTAAGGGGCAGACTTTCTCTCTTTTTTTTCCAGGCTTGGATAAGAGACGTTCAGGATCCCTGGACACTGGAAATTGTGTCTCAAGGGTATCAGTTGGAGTTCAAAAATTCTTTCCCAAGGGGAAGGTTTCTTCTTTCACGATTGTCTGTAGACCAGATAAAAAGAGAGGCGTTCTTACGTTATGTAAGAGACCTCTCCACTATGGGAGTAATTTGTTCCGTTCCAATACAGGAGCAGGGACAGGGATTTTACTCAAATCTTTTCGTGGTTCCCAAAAAAGAGGGACCATTCCGCCCCATTTTAGATCTCAAGAGTCTAAACAAGTTTCTCAGATTCTTATCCTTCAAGATGGAGACTATTCGGACGATTCTTCCATTGATCCAGGAGGGTCAATATATGACTACCGTGGACTTAAAGGATGCATATCTTCATATTCCTATCCACAAAGATCATCACCAGTTTTCTAAGGTTTGCCTTCCTGGACAAACATTTTCAGTTTGTGGCTCTTCCTTTCGGGCTGGCCACAGCACCCAGGATCTTCACGAAGGTTCTATGGTCTCTACTGGCGGTTCTCAGACCGCGGGGCATTGCAGTGGTGCCTTATCTGGACAATATTCTGATCCAGGCGTCGTCTTATCTCATACAGACATGGTTCTGTCTTTTCTAAGGACTCACGAGTGGAAGGTGAATCTAGAAAAGAGTTCACTAATTCCACAGACAAGGGTTCCTTTCCTGGGAACTCTAATAGATTCTATATCCATGTAAATTTTCTTAACGGAAGTCAGAAAGTTAAAGATTCTGAATACATGCCAAGCCCTTCAGTCCAATCCTCGGCCATCAGTGGCTCAGTGCATGGAGGTAATTGGATTGATGGTGGCGGCAATGGACATCATTCCGTTTGCTCGTTTTCATCTCAGACCTCTACAGCTGAGCATGCTCAGACAGTGGAATGGAGATTATGCAAATTTGTCTTCTCAGATAGATCTGGATCAAGAGACAAGAGACTCTCTTCTTTGGTGGTTGTTGCTGGATCATCTGTCCCAAGGGACGTGCTTCCGCAGACCTTCATGGGTGATAGTGACAACGGACGCCAGTCTACTAGGATGGGGTGCAGTCTGGAATTCCCTGAAGGCTCAGGGTGTGTGGACTCAGTCGGAGTCTCTTCTTCCAATCAATATTCTGGAATTGAGAGCAATATTCAATGCGCCTCAGTTGGCTTGGGCCAGATTCATCCGCTTTCAGTCAGACAACATCACGACTGTAGCTTATATCAATCATCGGGGAGGAACAAGGAGTTCCTTAGCGATGACAGAAGTATCCAAGATAATTCGGTGGGTGGAGGCTCACTCTTGTTATTTGTCAGCAATCTACATCCCAAGAGTGGACAACTGGGAGGCGGATTTTTTGAGCAGCCAGACTTTTCATCCGGGGGAATGGAAACGCCACCCGGAGGTCTTTGCCAACCTGATTCTCAGGTGGGGCAAGCCGGAGCTGGATCTTATGGCATCTCGTCAGAATGCCAAGCTCCCGAGATACGGATCCAGGTCCAGGGATCCTCAGGCCGCACTGATAAATGCCTTGGCAGTGCCTTGGTCGTTCAACCTAGCTTATGTGTTTCCACCGTTTGCTCTCCTTCCTCGGGTGATTGCTCGGAGCAAACAGGAGAGGGTTTCGGTGATTCTCATCTCTCCTGCGTGGCTTCGCAGGACTTGGTATGCCGATCTGGTGGACATGTCATCTCTGCCACCGTGGAAGCTTCCATTGAGGCAGGACCTTCTCATTCAGGGACCCTTCCATCATCTAATTTCTCTGCAGCTGACTGCGAGATTGAACGCTTGATTTTATCTAAGCGAGGGTTCGGGATTCGGTCATTGATACCTTGATTCAGGCATGTAAGCCTGTTACTAGACAGTTTTACCATAAGATATGGCGTAAATATCTTTATTGATATGAATCCAAGGGCTACTCATGGAGTAGGGTTAGGATTTCCAGAATTTTATCCTTTCTCCAAGAAGGATTGGAGAAAGGGTTGTCAGCAAGTTCATTAATGGGACGGATTTCTGTTTGTCTATTTTGCTTCACAAGCGTCTGGCAGATGTTCCAGATGTTCAATCCTTTTGTCAGGCTCTGACTAGATTCAGGCCTGTGTTTAGACCAATTGCTCCTCCTTGGAGTTTGAATTTAGTTCTTAATGTTCTTCAAGGGGTTCCGTTTGAACTCATGCATTCCATCAATATTAAGTTATTATATTGGAAAGTTTTATTTTTGGTTGCTATTTCTTCTGTTCGCAGAGTTGCTGAGCTTTCGGCATTACAATGTGATTCTCTTAATCTTATTTTCCATTCTGATAAGGTGGTGTTACGTACCAAACCTGTTTTTCTTCCTATGGTTGTTTCTGACAAGAATTTTAATCAGGAAGTTGTTCCTTCCTTGTGTCCTAACCCTTCTTCTAAGAAGGAGCGACTGTTACATTATTTGGACGTAGTACATGCCTTGAAGTTCTACTTGCAGGCAACTAAGGATTTTCGTCAAACATTTTCATTATTGGTTGTTAACGTATGGGTTAGAAAGCTACGGCTACCACTTTTTCTTTTTGGCTGAAGAGTATCATCCGTGTTGCATATGAGACTGCTAGACAGCAGCCTCCAGAACGAATTACGGCTCATTCCACTAGGGCGGTGGCTTCCTCATGGGCTTTTAAAAATGATGCTTCTGTTGAACAGATTTGCAAGGCTGCAACTTGGTCGTCTCTTCACTTTTTCTTTCCAAATTTTCCAAATTTTATACTTTTGCCTCGTCTGAGGCTGTTTTTTTGGGAGAAAGTTTTTCAAGCAGTGGTGCCTTCTGTTTAGGTTCCTGTCTTGTCCCTCCCTTTCATCCGTGTCCTATAGCTTTGGTATTGTATCCCATAATAAGGATGAAATTCGTGGACTCGTCATATCTTGTAAAAGAAAAGGAAATTTACGCTTACCTGATAAATTTATTTCTTTTACGATATGACGAGTCCACGGCCCACCCTGTAATTTTCTAAGACTGGTCTTTATTTTTATTCAACATCAGTCACCTCTGCTCCTTGACTTTAACCTTTCTCTTCCTAACTTCGGTCGAATGACTGGAGGGGGAGGTAAGGGAGGAGCTATTTATGCAGCTCTGCTGTGGAGCTCTTTGCCTCCTCCTGCTGACCAGGAGGCGATATCCCATAAGTAAGGATGAAATCCGTGGACTCGTCATATCGTAAAAGAAATAAATTTATCAGGTAAGCATAAATTTTCTTTTTTCTGACTCGGTCATAGAGACCATGATTCAGGCTCGTAAGCCTGTTACTAGAAGGATTTTCCATAAGATTTGGCGTAAATATCTCTATTGGTGTGAATCCGAGGGCTACTCATAGAGTAGAGTTAGGATTCCTAGAATTTTGTCTTTTCTTCAAGAGGATTTGGAAAAAGGTTTACCGCCGAGTTCACTAAAGAGGCAAATCTCGGCCTTATCTATTGTGTTACACAAACGTCTGGCAGATATTCCAGATGTACAATTTTTTTTGTCAGGCCTTGGTCAGGATCAGGCCTGTGTTCAAACCAGTTACTCCTCCATCGAGTCTTAATTTAGTTTTCAAAGTTCTTCAAGGGGGGCTCCATTTGAGCCTATGCATTCCTTAGATATTAAGTTGTTATCTTGGAAAGTTTTATTTTTTGTTGCTATTTCTTCTGCTTGGAGAGTGTCAGAGCTCTCGGCATTGCAGTATGAGTCTCCTTAACTTATTTTCCATTCAGATAAGGTAGTTTTACGTATTAAATTAGGATCTCTTCCTAAGGTTGTTTCTGATCGGAACATTAATCAGGAGATTGTTGTTCCTTCTTTGTGTCCTAATCCTCCTTCTCAGAAAGAACGACTTCTGCACAATTTGGACGTGGTCCGTGCTTTAAGGTTTTATTTACAGGCGACTAAGGACTTTCGTCAGTCTTCTTCTGTGTTTGTGGTTTTTCTCGGGAAAACGTAAGGGACAGAAAGCTACGGCTACTTCTCTTTCTTTTTGGCTGAAGAGTATCATACGTTTTGCATATGAGACTGCCGGACAGCAGCCTCCCGAGAGAGTTACGGCTCTTTCCACGAGGGCTGTTGCTTCCTCATGGGCATTCCAAAATGAAGCTTCTGTGGAACAGATTTGCAAGGTTGCAACTTGGTCTTCTCTTCACACTTTTTCAAAGTTCTACAAATTTGACACTTTTGCCTCAGCTGAGGCCGCTTTTGGGAGAAAGGTTCTTCAAGCAGTGGTGCCTTCCGTTTAGGTTCCCTGTCTTTTTTTTTTTTTTTTTTTTTTTTTTTTAATAATCTTTATTTAAGCTTTGCCATACAGAACATAAAGAAAATTACCAAATTCACAACATGGTCACTGTCACACAGGACAGTCAAGATAACAAAACATAAAAATGTCTCAAATGAAATGAAGATAATATAATCAAAACACTGAATGAAACTGAGTTTTCGGACTGTAATTTGTCCGTATCCAATGATCCACATCAGCTAACATCATAATGGCTAATATTTTATAAGAATATAGACAATACATAAGACACCATAAAACCAAAATAACCATATAACAACACAAAGAAGACAAAACAAAACACAAAAAAAAAAAAAAAAGGAGCAGAGCCCCCCCCCACTGAGTCAAATATACTAGAATATGATGGTTACCTTATGAAGTTTCTATTATCCCCTCTTAATCTATATCACGAGCATTCCTAAGCCAAGTCTCGGGAAATACCTGCAGTATGACCAGCTCAGCAAAACTCACCGAGGTTAGAAAAGGCATTAGGATCTGCTTCTGAAGGCTAGAGGTATAGGATTTAATCACCGGAGCCCAGCCTATCAAAAATTCTCTAATTCTTTTTTCAGATACCTGTTGTATATGAAAGGATTCGAAAATGATATGAGCTTGAATATCCCTTAACACTGAGGAGAGAGAGGGGGTAGTCTTTGATACCCATTTTTTAAAGATATTATATCTCACCGTCAATATAATAGTATTTAAGACCCGCCTAGTAACGCTGGTTCCCTCATCAATAAAAAGTAACACTACATCTTTAAAAGAAAGGGAAATAGTACTTTCAAATACTCTGTTATACCAATATTGGACCTTCTGCCATAATTGAAGAATTTTAGGACAGGTCCATAACATATGGCAGATATCCGCCCGGACATACGAACAGTGTTCACATATAAATAGTTTACCAGGGTAATATTTAGCTAATGTAGCCGGAGCATAATAAAAATTGTTTAATAATTTTAAATGAGATTCTTTCCAGCTCTCTGCAAGGTACCTAGCCACTGTCACCAGACTTTTAGATATTAACTCAAAATCTAAAGCTGGGATATAGCATAACCAGGGTTGAATCAATTTATCCTTCTCCCCTATACCTTGTTTGGAAAGCATAATATCATATAATAGAGAGATTGATGCGTCACCTCCAATAAATTTTCTGATACAGATCTTAATCTCGGGCCACTCCCATCTTCTAGTCGCATAACAATTTTGAGCGCAAAGAAAATGGCGGATTTGAAAATAAGCAAATCGGTTTGTACTGGGTAAAGAGAACTTCTCCCTAATGGTCTCCCACGGGAGTATCTGGAGCTCATTATCAAGTAGTTGATACAGATGTTCGAGCCCTCCAGCCTGCCAAACCTGAAAGCATTTTTGATCTATTCCCGGTCGAAAAAGAGGGTTCCCTCTAATAGGTAAGTAGTCGGAAAAAGAAGGATCTATTTTAGCCATTTTACAAAACTTATGCCATATCACCACTATATTCCTAACTGAGCTAAGGGAGGATACCCTCGTCGGTAAAAACTTTGGCGGGCAATGTAAAAGCGCAATTAAGGACCAAGGTTTAACCATGTACGATTCCAACTCATATGTGGACACCAAGTTAGACTGTGCAATCCAATCCAACGCTATTTTAATCAAAGCTGCCCAATTGTATAATTTAATACTGGGCAGAGCTAGGCCTGCCTCCGTATATTTCTGAGATAGCCTATTAATCGATATTCTGGGTTTCTTAGATTTCCACAAAAACTTCAAAAACCAAGAGGATAAATTCTTCAAGTCCCTATTAAGTATCATAAGCGGTAGATTCTGAAGATAATAAAGAATTTTAGGAAAAATTATAGTTTTAATTAAATTAACCGAAGCTGTGAGTGATAAAGGAAAAGCCGCCCAGAGCTTAAGATCCTCCTGAATTTTCTGAAAAAGTGTCCTAAAATTGGCCTGATACCACTGTTTCGGATTTCTGTTAATTTCTAGCCCTAGATATTTAATTGCATTGACATTGCGAAATAATGTAATGGGGCGATCTCTATGCTGACGCCCGAGCCACATCAACTCACTTTTTCCCATATTGATCTTATAGCCCGCAAATGTACTAAATAGCTTTATCGTGTCAACAACTCTCGGAATGCTAACTGATGTTTCATTCAAAAATAATAAAACATCATCAGCATAGAGGAGAATTTTCAAGTTCTGCCCACCCAGCGGAATCCCAGGCAGGACCTCACGCAATCTAATCGCCAGTGGTTCTAAGACAATATTAAACAAGAGAGGCGAGAGAGGACATCCCTGCCTTGTACCTCTTTGCAAGGAGATACCGGGAGAAGTCCTACCATTCACTAGCAAGTAAGACACCGGGTTCTGATATATTTTGGAAACAAAATTAAAAAAATTGCCCCCAAAACCAAATTTAGTTAAAGTTGCAAAAAGGTGCCTCCACGAGATGCAGTCAAACGCTTTGACCGCATCTAATGTAAGGACCGCTGTGTCCTTAAAATTCGACTTCTCTTCCAGTTGCTCTATATTCCAGGTATAATCCACTAAAGTTGTTAATTTTCTTATGTTTTTAGAGGAACTACGGGCTGCCATAAAACCCACCTGATCCAAATGGATCAACCTATCCAAACATAACACTAGTCTCTGGGCTATAATGGAAACTAAGATTTTATAGTCCGCATTGAGGACTGAAATAGGCCTATAAGAGGACGGATCCTCCGGATTTTTCCCTTTTTTTAGAATCAGGGAGATATTGGCTGCAGCGAATAGAGAGGAAATTGTGTTATCTGACATATAATAATTATTAAACAGTCTCTCCAAGATGGGTATAACCTGATCAGATAAACTTTTGTAAAACTCAGATGGAAATCCATCTGGACCTGCCGCTTTGTTGAGTTTAGCGCGTGAAATAGCTTTACTTATTTCTTCTACCGTGACCGGCGCATTTAGCATATCTAATTCCTCTATTTGAATTTTGGGGACAGAAATAGAAGACCAAAATTCCAACTGATTATCTTGATTAAATTCCCCTTCCGAATATAAATGCTGATAAAATCGGAAAAAGGTTCCGGAGATTTCATCAACATCAGAGGTACGTCCATCTTCTGCCTGTATTACTGAGATAAAATTCTTCTTGTTCCTAACTTTAACCAATCTAGCCAGGTGTTTAGCAGAGCTACCATGGATACCCCTAAACTGCAAATTAATTTTTGTCTCCTCTCGCTGATGTTTTTGAAGCAGAAAGGCAAAGGTTCCCTGTCTTGTTCCTCCCTGTATCTTGCAAAGGTTCCCTGTCTTGTTCCTCCCGTATCATCTGTGTACTCTAGCTTGGGTATTGAATCCCATTAGTAATTAAGATGATCCGTGGACTCATCGTGTCATAAAAAAGAACATTTATGCTTACCTGATAAATTTATTTCTTTTTTGACACGATGAGTCCACGGCCCGCCCTGTTCTTATAAGACAGGTTGTTGGGTATTTTAAACTTCAGACACCTCTGCACCTTGGCTTTTCCTTTCTCTTCCTAACTTCGGTCGAATGACTGGAGTGGGAGGGAAGGGAGGAGCTATATATACAGCTCTGCTGTGGTGCTCTTTGCCTCCTCCTGTTGACCAGGAGGTGAATATCCCATTAGTAATTAAGATGATCCGTGGACTCATCGTGTCAAAAAAGAAATAAATTTATCAGGTAAGCATAAATTTTCTTTTTTGTGCAGTTTGTAATCAGGCTGTAAAGCCAGTGGTTTGCTAGTACTGTAGTGGGCTAAAGCCTCACTGAAGCAGACTTATTCACTTATCTATTATGCAGGTGATCACAATGTCTGCTGCCTAAAGGGGGCCCACTGCTTGCATACATTAAGTTGTTTTTTATGCTCTATCCCTCGTGTCCAGATGGGCAGGTGATCACTATTTTTTACCTTGCTTGTCTCTAGGTTAAACAGAGGGGAGTCTGTCAGATCGCCTGCGTTTTATCTATTACAGGCAGCTGACATTTTTCACCTTTTTACTATGATCACATCAATATACTTACAACTCCTCATTGCCTTTCTTTCAAATAAGGGGATGACCGTCCCTCTGTGGTGTGCAAAGATAACAAATAAGGAAAGGCCACTGGCTCTTGCGTATTATGACATCATGCGCATCAGATAATCGCCTATTCTTCCATTATAGGATTTGGGGAGATAGTAAAAAGATGACACAATGTGTGAGGAAGCTCCGGTGGATTTTGCCAATAGCGTATTGTATTTGATGCAATAGAATGTAACTGCCTAATGAGAATGTGATAAAGCTGCAGATGGTTATAGAATGTGTTGCACCTCACCTGCACTTCAGTGATGTCTCATGGTCCTGAACTCCTTTTTTTTTTTTTTTTTTTTCAAGTATCTTTTTATTGACTTATATATTTTCATAAGTATACATAAATTGAAATGCATTTAAGTAGATTTAAGTACATTCAAATGCGTCCAAAACATCAGCTTCAACGGGGGGTCAAAAAAAACAGTTTCTCAAAACAGATATGAATAGAGCTTCTTATATATAAAGAAAATATATATGCTTCCTTTGCCCCCTACCATAGACAGAATGTACCTCTTTCTCTGGAGGCCCTCTTTACTTGGCCTCCTTAATTACCACAACATATATTAATAGATAAAGTAAAAGAAAACAGAAAGAAAAACGAAAAAAACATAACTCAAACATAAACATCTGCTGTAATTGTACGAATAATCATAACAATCAGCGGTAGCCATAGATCACATTTCATTGAAACAGCAACGCAGCTGAAGGTAAATAAGTTCCCCATGAGCAGAAAAAGGGTACCATATCAACCATTCAGTGCTCAGCCCGGGAGGGTACTGATACCAAAACTTGTGGGACTTAACGTCTAATGCGCTCGGAGGGGGATAGGGTAGAAGTAGGAGGGCGGGGAAAGCAAATAAGTAGCTGGAGGGAGAGGGGGGAGACTAGCATTCTACAGCCTATTGCTCCAAGAACTCGGTAATTCTCCCTTATAAATCATGTTTTTCACTATCTTTGATTTAGTTAAAGGTTTAATAATTTGGAATTGAACATCTATCGTCTCAGCTTCTATTATACTCAACCATTTGAAAAAAAACCTTTTTATATGCTTCTTAGCATCAGATTGAATGTCATATTGTTCCAGGATTATCTGATTTTGCATCCCCTTCACAAATTGTTTAATGCTGGGAACTTTTGAATCTTTCCACTTTCCTAATATCAATACTCTACCTTGTAGAATTGCTGTGTTAATAAGACTTGCATTCTCTCGCCAGTTTGTCATCTGATATAAGAACATAACCATTTTACTGTTTATTTGCACTTTTGGATTTAACCATTTATTTAGCCAATATTGTACTTGCTGCCAAAACTGATGAACTTTTGGACATGAATAAAGGCAATGCTCTAGATCTGCTTCTTTAGCTCCACATTTATAACATACTGTGTCTATATTCCTATACCATCTCGCTATTTTACTCGGTGTAATATACAACTGATTAATTACTTTGAAGTGTGATTCTCTCCAGGTCGTAACCTTGGTGGTCCTGATTGCAGTGTGTAGACTGGTCCTGAACTCCTACTCTTGCTCTTTATATTGTACTTTGTTTCCACCTCTTTGTTGCTTCGTATCTTGCACAGTTTTACACTCTTTTGTTCTCTCTCACTGTCAGGTGCTCTGTATCTTGCACAGTTTTACACTCTTTTGTTCTCTCTCACTGTCAGGTGCTCTGTATCTTGCACAGTTTTACACTCTTTTGTTCTCTCTCACTGTCAGGTGCTCTGTATCTTGCACAGTTTTACACTCTTTTGTTCTCTCTCACTGTCAGGTGCTGTGTATCTTGTACAGTTTTACACTCTTTTGTTCTCTCTCTCACTGTCAGGTGCTCTGTATCTTGCACAGTTTTACACTCTTTTGTTCTCTCTCTCACTGTCAGGTGCTCTGTATCTTGCACAGTTTTACACTCTTTTGTTCTCTCTCACTGTCAGGTTCTCTGTATCTTGCACAGTTTTACACTCTTTTGTTCTCTCTCACTGTCAGGTTCTGTGTATCTTGCACAGTTTTACACTCTTTTGTTCTCTCTCACTGTCAGGTGCTGTGTATCTTGCACAGTTTTACACTTTTGTTCTCTCTCTCACTGTCAGGTGCTCTGTATCTTGCACAGTTTTACACTCGTTTGTTCTCTCTCACTGTCAGGTGCTCTGTATCTTGCACAGTTTTACACTCTTGTTCTCTCTCACTGTCAGGTGCTCTGTATCTAGGGTTGCCACCTGTCCCTTAAAATACAGAACACTTATAAGTTATACATGCTGCAGGGTGTGCAGGGAGGAATATGAATAGTGCTGCCCAGAAACACAATACATGTTCTTCCCTGCACACCCTGCAGCTTGTGTAACTCATAAGTGTCCAGGAAAACATGGCCGAGGTGGCAACCCTATCTGTATCTTGCACAGTTTTACACTCTTTTGTTCTCTCTCACTGTCAGATGCTCTGTATCTTGCACAGTTTTACACACTTTTGTTCTCTCTCCCTGTCAGGTTCTGTGTATCTTGCACAGTTTTACACTCTTTTGTTCTCTCTCACTGTCAGGTTCTGTGTATCTTGCACAGTTTTACACTCTTTTGTTCTCTCTCACTGTCAGGTGCTGTGTATCTTGTACAGTTTTACACTCTTTTGTTCTCTCTCGCTGTCAGGTTCTGTGTATCTTAAACAGTTTTACACTCTTTTGTTCTCTCTCACTGTCAGGTGCTGTTTATCTTGTACAGTTTTACACTCTTTTGTTCTCTCTCACTGTCAGATTCTGTGTATCTTGCACAGTTTTACACTATTTTGTTCTCACTGTCAGATGCTCTGTATCTTGCACAGTTTTACACTCTTTTGTTCTCTCTCACTGTCAGGTTCTGTGTATCTTGCACAGTTTTACACTCTTTTGTTCTCTCTCACTGTCAGGTTCTGTGTATCTTGCACAGTTTTACACACTTTTGTTCTCTCTCACTGTCAGATGCTCTGTATCTTGCACAGTTTTACACTCTTTTGTTCTCTCTCACTGTCAGGTTCTGTGTATCTTGCACAGTTTTACACTCTTTTGTTCTCTCTCACTGTCAGGTTCTGTGTATCTTGTACAGTTTTACACTCTTTTGTTCTCTCTCACTGTCAGGTTCTGTGTATCTTGCACAGTTTTACACTCTTTAGTTCTCTCTCACTGTCAGGTGCTGTGTATCTTGTACAGTTTTACACTCTTTTGTTCTCTCTCACTGTCAGGTTCTGTGTATCTTGCATAGTTTTACACACTTGTGTTCTCACTGTCAGATGCTCTGTATCTTGCACAGTTTTACACTTTTGTTCTCTCTCACTGTCAGGTTCTGTGTATCTTGCACAGTTTTACACTCTTTTGTGCTCTCTCACTGTCAGGTGCTGTGTTTCTTGCACAGTTTAATACTCTTTTGTTCTCTCACTGTCAGGTGCTCTGTATCTTGCACAGTTTTACACTCTTTTGTTCTCTCACTGTCAGGTGCTCTGTATCTTGCACAGTTTTACACTCTTTTGTTCTCACTGTCGGGTGCTCTGTATCTTGCACAGTTTTACACTCTTTTGTTCTCTCACTGTCAGGTGCTGTGTATCTTGCACAGTTTTACACTCTTTTGTTATCTCACTGTCAGGTGCTCTGTATCTTGTACAGTTTTACACTCTTTTGTTCTCTCTCACTGTCAGATGCTCTGTATCTTGCACTGTTTTACACTCTTTTGTTCTCTCTCACTGTCAGATGCTGTGTATCTTGCACAGTTTTACACTCTTTTGTTCTCTCACTGTCAGGTGCTCTGTATCTTGTACAGTTTTACACTCTTTTGTTCTCTCTCACTGTCAGGTGCTGTGTATCCTGCACAGTTTTACACTGTCTTGTTCTCTCTCACTGTCAGGTGCTGTGTATCTTGCACAGTTTTACACTGCCTTGTTCTCTCTCACTGTCATGTGCTCTGTATCTTGTACAGTTTTACACTCTTTTGTTCTCTCTCAATGTCAGGTTCTGTGTATCTTGTACAGTTTTACACTCTTTTGTTCTCTCTCACTGCCAGGTTCTGTGTATCTTGCACAGTTTTACACTCTTGTTTTCTCTCACTTTCAGGTGCTGTGTATCCTGCACAGTTTTACACTGTCTTGTTCTCTCTCACTGTCAGGTGCTCTGTATCTTGTACAGTTTTACCATGTCTTGTTCTCTCTCACTGTCAGGTGCTCTGTATCTTCTCCAGTTGTACACTCTTTTGTTCTCTCTAACTGTCAGGTGCTGTGTATCTTGCCCAGTTTTACACTCTTTTGTTCTGTCACTGTCAGGTGCTCTGTATCTTGTACAGTTTTACACTCTTTTGTTCTCTCTCACTGTCAGGTGCTCTGTATCTTGTACAGTTTTACACTCTTTTGTTATCTCACTGTCAGGTGCTGTGTATCTTGCACAGTTTTACACTCTTTTGTTCTCTCTCACTGTCAGGTGCTGTGTATCTTGCACAGTTTTACACTCTTTTGTTCTCCCACTGTCAGGTGCTGTGAATCTTGCACAGTTTTACACTCTTGTTTTCTCACTGTCAGGTGCTGTGTATCTTGCACAGTTTTACACTCTTTTGTTCTCTCTCACTGTCAGGTGCTCTGTATCTTGTACAGTTTTACACTCTCTTGTTCTCTCTCACTGTCAGGTGCTCTGTATCTGGCACAGTTTTACACTCTTTTGTTCTCCCACTGTCAGGTGCTGTGTATCCTGCACAGTTTTACACTCTCTTGTTCTCTCTCACTGTCAGGTGCTGTGTATCTTGCACAGTTTTACAATGTCTTGTTCTCTCTCACTGTCAGGTGCTCTGTATCTTGTACAGTTTTACACTCTTTTGTTCTCTCTCACTGTCAGGTGCTGTGTATCTTGTACAGTTTTACACTCTTTTGTTCTCTCTCACTGTCAGGTTCTGTGTATCTTGCACAGTTTTACACTCTTTTGTTCTCTCTCACTGTCAGGTGCTCTGTATCTTGTACAGTTTTACACTCTTTTGTTCTCTCACTGTCAGGTGCTGTGTATCTTGCACAGTTTTACACTCTTTTGTTCTCTCTCACTGTCAGGTGCTGTGTATCTTGCACAGTTTTACACTCTTGTTTTCTCACTGTCAGGTGCTGTGTATCTTGCACAGTTTTACACTCTTTTGTTCTCTCTCACTGTCAGGTGCTCTGTATCTTGTACAGTTTTACACTCTTTTGTTCTCTCTCACTATCAGGTGCTGTGTATCTTGCACAGTTTTACACTCTTTTGTTCTGTCACTGTCAGGTGCTCCGTATCTTGTACAGTTTTACACTCTTTTGTTCTTTCACTGTCAGGTGCTGTGTATCTTGCACAGTTTTACACTCTTTTGTTCTCTCTCACTGTCCTGTGCTGTGTATCTTGCACAGTTTTACACTCTTTTGTTCTCTCTCACTGTCAGGTGCTCTGTATCTTGTACAGTTTTACACTCTTTTGTTCTCTCTCACTATCAGGTGCTGTGTATCTTGCACAGTTTTACACTCTTTTGTTCTCTCTCACTGTCAGGTGCTCTGTATCTTGCACAGTTTTACACTCTTTTGTTCTCTCTCACTATCAGGTGCTGTGTATCTTGTACAGTTTTACACTCTTTTGTTCTCTCACTGCCAGGTGCTGTATATCTTGTACAGTTTTACACTCTTTTGTTCTCTCACTGTCAGGTGCTCTGTATCTTGCACAGTTTTTACACTTTTGCTCTCTCTCACTGTCAGATGCTCTGTATCTTGCACAGTTTTACACTCTTTTGTTCTCTCACTGTCAGGTGCTCTGTATCTTGCACAGTTTTACACTCTTTTGCTCTCTCACTGTCAGGTGCTGTGTATCTTGCACAGTTTTACACTCTTTTGTTCTCTCACTGTCAGGTGCTCTGTATCTTGCACAGTTTTACACTCTTTCGCTCTCTCACTGTCAGGTGCTGTGTATCTTGCACAGTTTTACACTCTTTTGTTCTCTCACTGTCAGGTGCTGTGTATCTTTCACAGTTTTACACTCTTTTGTTCTCTCACTGTCAGGTGCTGTGTATCTTGTACAGTTTTACACTCTTTTGTTCTCTCTCACTGTCAGGTTCTATGTATCTTGTACAGTTTTACACTCTTCTCTCACTGTCAGGTGCTGTTTATCTTGCACAGTTTTACACTCTTTTGTTCTCTCACTGTCAGGTGCTCTGTATCTTGCACAGTTTTACACTCTTTTGCTCTCTCACTGTCAGGTGCTGTGTATCTTGCACAGTTTTACACTCTTTTGTTCTCTCACTGTCAGGTGCTCTGTATCTTGCACAGTTTTACACTGTTTTGTTCTCTCACTGTCAGGTGCTGTGTATCTTGTACAGTTTTACACTCTTGTTCTCTCACTGTCAGGTGCTGTGTATCTTGTACAGTTTTACACTCTTTTGTTCTCTCACTGTCAGGTGCTGTGTATCTTGCACAGTTTTACACTCTTTTGCTCTCTCTCACTGTCAGGTGCTCTGTATGTTGTACAGTTTTACACTCTTTTGCTCTCTCTCACTGTCAGGTGCTGTGTATCTTGCACAGTTTTACACTCTTTTGTTCTCTCTCACTGTCAGGTGCTGTGTATCTTGCACAGTTTTACACTCTTTTGTTCTCTCTCACTGTCAGGTGCTCTGTATCTTGTACAGTTTTACACTCATTGTTTTCTCTCACTGTCAGGTGCTCTGTATCTTGTACAGTTTTACACTGTCTTGTTCTCTCTCACTGTCAGGTGCTGTGTATCTTGCACAGTTTTACACTCTTTTGTTCTCTCTCACTGTCAGGTGCTGTGTATCTTGCACAGTTTTACACTCTTTTGTTCTCTCACTGTCAGGTGCTCTGTATCTTGCACAGTTTTACACTCTTTTGTTCTCTCACTGTCAGGTGCTCTGTATCTTGTACAGTTTTACACTCTTTTGTTCTCTCTCACTGTCAGGTGCTCTGTATCTTGCACAGTTTTACACTCTTTTGTTCTCTCACTGTCAGGTGCTCTGTATCTTGCACAGTTTTCTTCTGTTAAGTGTGATCAGTCCACGGGTCATCATTACTTGTGGGATATTAACTGCTCCCCCACAGGAAGTGCAAGAGGATTCACCCAGCAGAGCTGCCATACAGCTCCCCCCCCTCTACGTCACCCCCAGTCATTCTCTTGCACCCAACGACTAGATAGGATGTGTGAGAGGACTATGGTGATATATTTAGTTTTTATATCTTCAATCAAAAGTTTGTTATTTTATAATAGCACCGGAGTGTGTTATTCCTTCTCTGGTAGAATTTGAAGAAGAATCTACCTGAGTTTTTCTATGATTTTAGCCGGAGTAGTTAAGATCATATTGCTGTTTCTCGGCCATCTGAGGAGAGGTAAACTTCAGATCAGGGGACAGCAGGCAGATTAATCTGCAAAGAGGTATGTAGCAGTTTATTATTTTCTGACATGGAATTGATGAGAAAATCCTGCCATACCGTTATAATGTAAACTCAGCCTTGAATGCAGTAGATGTAGCTGATATCAGGCTGTCATGTATGTATATTTTACACTTCAGTTTTCTGGGAAATGGTACTTCTCTGGCTTTTAAACTGTATACATAGACTTAACCTATTTTGCAGGGACTTGCAATAGGTTTTAAATGACAATTAATTATTGAGGTAAAACGTTTTTTTGCTGGCATGTAAAAACGTTTTTTTCTCTGAGGTACTGGGTGAAAAAATGTTTTGGGCACTATTTTTCCACTTGGCAATAGTTTTGATTTAAATTAGAGCAGTTCACTGATCCCTCTCACTGTTATGTGTGTGGGGGAGGGGCGATTTTTGGCGCTTTTACTACGCATCAGAAAAACTCAGTCAGAGGTTCATTTTCTTCCTGCATGATCCGGTTCATCTCTACAGAGTTCAGGGATCTCCAAAATCTTTTTTGAGGGAAGTAATCATTACAGCAGAGCTGTGCTGATTGTATTGACTGTGATATAAAAGATGTTTATTTGTGTATTTTTTTCTGCTGCCTGGGTTTCAGAAAAATGTTTCCAATAGAAGTTATCATTTGCTGAGGGGAACAATCCTTTGCTAAACTGTATATTCTGACAAAGATTGATGCTATAACTTAATTATTTTATCTGTTATAATATTTTTCTGTGCTTCTTAAAGGCACAGTTCGTTTTCATATTATTTGTAAATTACTTTAAAAAGTATTTCCAAGTTGCTGTTTATTTGCTAGTGTGTTAAACATGTCTGATTCAGAGGAATATCTCTGTGCTATATGTGTTAATGCCAAAGTGGAGCCCAATAGAAATTTATGTACTAAATGTATTGATGCTATTTTAAAAAACAGTCAATCTGTACAAATTGAACATATTTCACCAAACAACGAGGGGAGAGTTATGCCGACTAACTCGCCTCACGTGTCAGTACCTGCATCTCCCGCTCAGGAGGTGCGTGATATTGTAGCGCCGAGTGCATCTGGGCGGCCATTACTAATCACATTACAAGATATGGCTACTGTTATGACTGAAGTTTTGGCTAAACTACCAGAACTAAGAGGTAAACGTGATCACTCTGGGATGAGAACAGAGTGCGCTGATAATGCAAGGGCCATGTCTGATACTGCGTCACAGTTTGCAGAACGTGAAGACGGAGAGCTTCATTCTGTGGGTGACGGTTCTGATCCAAATAAACTGGACTCAGACATTTCAAATTTTAAATTTAAGCTTGAGAACCTCCGTGTGTTACTAGGGGAGGTATTAGCGGCTCTGAATGATTGTAACACAGTTGCAATCCCTGAAAAAATGTGTAGGTTGGATAAATATTTTGCGGTACCGACGAGTACTGACGTTTTTCCTATACCTAAGAGACTTACTGACATTGTTACTAAGGAGTGGGATAGACCCGGTGTGCCTTTCTCACCCCCTCCTATATTCAGAAAAATGTTTCCAATAGACGCCGCCACACGGGACTTATGGCAAATGGTCCCTAAGGTGGAGGGAGCAGTTTCTACTTTAGCTAAGCGTACCACTATCCCAGTGGAGGATAGCTGTGCTTTTTCAGATCCAATGGATAAAAAAAAAAAAAAAAAAATTAGAGGGTTACCTTAAGAAAATGTTTGTTCAACAAGGGTTTATATTGCAACCTCTTGCATGTATTGCGCCTGTCACGGCTGCAGCAACATTTTGGTTTGAGTCTCTGGAAGAGACACTTCAATCATCCACACTAGATGACATCACACACAAACTTAAATTCCTTAAGTTAGCTAATTCATTTATTTCAGATGCCGTAGTACATTTAACTAAACTTGCGGCTAAAAATTCAGGATTCGCCATTCAGGCACGCAGAGCTCTGTGGCTGAAATCCTGGTCAGCTGATGTTACGTCTAAATCTAAATTGCTTAATATTCCTTTCAAAGGGCAGACCTTATTCGGGCCCGGCTTGAAAGAGATTATTGCTGACATTACAGGAGGTAAAGGTCATGCCCTGCCTCAGGACAAGGCCAAAGCCAAGGCTAGACAGTCCAATTTTCGTTCCTTTCGGAATTTCAAAGCAGGAGCAGCATCAACTTCCTCTGCACCAAAATAGGAAGGAGCTGTTGCTCGCTACAGACAAGGCTGGAAACCTAACCAGTCCTGGAACAGGGGCAAACAGACCAGAAAACCTGCTGCTGCCCCTAAGACAGCATGAATTGAGGGCCCCCGATCCGGGACCGGATCTAGTGGGGGGCAGACTTTCCCTCTTCGCCCAAGCTTGGGCAAGAGATGTTCAGGATCCCTGGGCGTTAGAGATCATATCTCAGGGATACCTTCTGGACTTCAAATCCTCTCCCCCAAGAGGGAGATTTCATCTGTCAAGGTTGTCAACAAACCTAACAAAGAAGGAAGCGTTTCTACGCTGCGTAATGATCCAAGAGGGTCAGTACATGACCACAGTGGATTTAAAGGATGCTTACCTTCACATACCGATTCACAAAAGTCATTACCGGTATCTAAGGTTTGCCTTTTTAGACAGGCATTACCAGTTTGTAGCTCTTCCATTCGGACTGGCTACGGCTCCAAGAATCTTCACAAAGGTTCTGGGCACTCTTCTGGCGGTACTAAGACCGCGAGGAATTTCAGTAGCTCCGTACTTAGACGACATACTGATACAAGCTTCAAGCTTTCAAACTGCCAAATCTCATACAGAGATAGTACTGGCATTTCTAAGGTCGCATGGATGGAAAGTGAACGAAGAGAAAAGTTCTCTCTTTCCACTCACAAGAGTTCCCTTCCTGGGGACTCTGATAGATTCTGTAGAAATGAAGATTTACCTGACAGAGGACAGGTTAACAAAACTTCAAAATGCATGCCGTGTCCTTCATTCCATTCAACACCCGTCAGTAGCTCAATGCATGGAGGTAATCGGACTAATGGTAGCAGCAATGGACATAGTTCCTTTTGCACGCCTACATCTCAGACCACTGCAACTGTGCATGCTAAGTCAGTGGAATGGGGATTACTCAGATTTGTCCCCCACTCTAAATCTGAATCAAGAGACCAGAAATTCTCTTCTATGGTGGCTTTATCGGCCACATCTGTCCAGGGGAATGCCATTCAGCAGGCCAGACTGGTCAATTGTAACAACAGACGCCAGCCTACTAGGTTGGGGCGCTGTCTGGAATTCTCTGAAGGCTCAGGGACTATGGAATCAGGAGGAGAGTCTTCTTCCAATAAACATTCTGGAATTGAGAGCAGTCCTCAATGCTCTTCTGGCTTGGCCCCAGTTAACAACTCGGGGGTTCATCAGGTTCCAGTCGGACAACATCACGACTGTAGCTTATATCAA